>NW_008660818.1:69532-92815 GCF_000695815.1 Acanthisitta chloris
CTTGCTTTCATTAGAGAGATCTTTTCATTAATACAGTCTTTCACCTCCAAAATTTTGCAACTATCCTTTTTTGATTTAGCAGACATCTTCTGTCCTATAACAGCATGGATGAAACCATTGGGTCCTGGAACAAATCTACAACTTTTTACTTTTCTTGAAAAAATCCTAATCAGGCAACATAAAAGCTAAGAAGTTACTTTCCAGTGAAGCTAAAATTTGATACACTGAACTCTCAATGTACACTTGAAAGACCAAGTCCCTAACAAAAAGTGACTAGGAAATGCTAGTGCTAGACACCTATACTCTTTTCTCTAAGCATCTCAAATATTTATGTGGCTAGACAACTATACTCTTTCTCTAAGCATCTCAAATATTTATGTATTTCATATCTTACAGAAAAGCTTAATCATTTGGTTAGAGAACATTCAGAAATCCTATTTTTATCCCTTCTGATAATGTTGTCATGCTTTTCAGGGAATAGAGAAATAGCCACCAGGAGCAAAAAGTTCTAATTCGCCAGAGAAGGTAAACCTGGATTCATCCCTCCTTCATACAATTGTTAAATTTTGCACATATTTACAGTATTAACTTGGGAACTGAAATGAAGATTTCCAACACTCAAGAGCATTTCCTGATTAGCAGATTAAAAAGTCTGGTTTCATGGATCTTTAATTATTCATAGGTAAATCAGAGCAGTTTGGTGGAAATTGAGACTTTCCCCTATGTCTCTGTAGTCACACCAAAGTGTTGTGAATTAAGTTGAATATTGGGAAATGATGGCTACAGATCTAATTCAGTAGCCCTGTGAGATATTTAGATATAGTATAATCTCTCCTAGGTTACTATGGACTTTGGGGTAAAACATATGAACACTGCACTACTTTGTGAGAAAGAAACAACCTGAAGTTATCCATGTTGCCTCATTCAGAAGCTTAAAGGACATTTCCTAGTACAAGGGTTTACCTATAGCTTGCCTATAGAAAAGAGGGGATGTTCTCAGAGTTTACTATTTGGCTTTAAGGTTATTAGTAATGATACCATGCTCCTGCCCAACAAAGTGGTCTCCAAGGAATAATTAAAAAGAAAGTAACAAGTGGTTTGCTTGGCAGTATCTTAACTTCTTTTTCCCTCTGAGATTCTTGAGCAGTAAAATTAGAATACTAATTCATTATTTTTTTTAACTCTTCATGGTTTTTATAACATTGAGAAAATATTACATAATTGCCCTGCTTTTCATAGTGGTTCAAAAGCTCAACTCATCTGCCAGGATATTAATTTTACTGCAGGAAGAAAATAAAAATAGAGGTTCATTTCTGGTCACTCTGGATTTTTTTAAGAGTATCGTTTCTACAGATCTTAATAGCTTGTGACCAACAATTTAATACTAAAAGTAATTTTAGGTAGGTTGGCAGATGGTAAATGGATATTTTGCAAATGTTACAGAGTCCTAAATGAATAAAATAAGTACATAAATACACATAATGTTTGATGCTATTTCCTATTGTATCGGATCTCATAGAATATTAATGCTTTCTAAAACAAATTCTAGGTGATAATGTTTTTAAATAAGAGGCAATCATCACAAGTGCATTAAATAAGAACCTATACTAATCTAATAGTTATGTACTCACAACTTGCAAATACGGTCATATTTCATATTGAAAAACAGAGGTGAGATATCTGTCTATGTCCATCTCATTGCACATATTGCAGAATCCTTCAGTTTAACTTGAGCATATTTAGAAAAAATCTATATAAATATAAGCATATTTTCAGACTACTCTTCACAAAAGATTTTGTTTGGAGATAGAGTAAAAAGATAACTAAAGCATCCTTTCAGCTCTCTGGCTCAAAGTTTCTCCTTAGTTTTGAAATTCCAAGCAAATATCAATAAATAAACACTTTGATGAGGAATTCCCAGTTTACAACCACAGGTCAAGGACAATGTTGATTATTTGCATTATTTAGCTAATCGTGTTCATATTTGAGTTGTTCTGGAATACATCCTTAAATTCCCAAACCCTCAGAATAAATCAAAAACTGACTTCTATCAGCAGCTTCCTCTTGTTTCACCTCAAAGTAACAAGTAATTCAGAGGGTGAAGAAAAGGCCAAAATTTATTCTTATTATAAAACTCCCATTTCTTTCAGTATAAAATAAAAAGCTAATGAAATGCTACCTTATTACATATTCTGTCTGCTACAAATATCTTCGTAAAAGGCCCATAAATCTGCCTGTAGTGCATTCTACCATCAGCCATAGGTATGTCTTGTGAGTCATTGAAGTAATTTAGGAAATACCCTCAATCACAAGTTTCCAGACCACATAGCACATTGCTATCATACTGTAAAGAAAAAAAATTGAAAAATTTCTGTTTTAAATCTTGACCATCAAGAAGTCATTTGACTCTGTTTTATGGGAGGATATAGGATCTTTCTCAATATTCCTCTTACCCAGAGTCTCACATATTTGTGATACATTGGCTGGCATTTCTGCTGTGAAACTCCCTCAGACAAACTATATTGCAACTGCAAATTCCAGATCTAGCCCACAGTGTTGGAAAACATTCCCGAACAGATGTTTTCATTCCATAAAACATTAAAGTACCGTGGTAAATAATGCTCTTGAATCTTTTTGCCCATCATTTTGCAGTGGAACATTCAACATTTTCAGAAGCAACTGAAAGTGAAAGGGACAGAAACATTTGGCAGTAAACAGTGCCATAGGGCTGTTTTGACCGGTGATGTTGAGACCAGAAAAAGAAATTAGTATCTGAGTGGCACATCTGGGGATGGTTTTTGACTTGTAAAGAGCAGAGAGGGCTTGGCAGTTAGAGGTGATCTGTTCTTTCCCTGCCTCTTCTCCACTGCAAAAAATTTTAGTGTCACACTCTCGGTTTTCCTGTTGACTTGTGTCTTTGTCCCTGAGTTTGGGAAAGAGAGACTTTAGGTGAATTTTACTCGCCTTACTTGAGTGCCTTCTCCTTTTTGAGTCAGCACGTTCCAACAGCATCCCTGCAGACAGTAGCAGAAGAATATTTTCTCCAAAATCAGTCAAATTCTTGCACATCTGAACCAAATAACACCAAAGTGAAGAGTGATTGTGGAATTACATGGCTTTGCCTATATATCATAGGCTTCATGCACTAAAAATAGAATAGATACCAGTACTGTATATACAAGGGCAGTGATTAGAACAGAATTATCTAGCCAGACAGACAAATGATCTGCAGGCTTCAGTGTCCTACTACTAAAGTCAAGGGGCATGAAGCAATTTATTGCAATAAGCCTCAGAGAAATTCTAAAGAGAAAAAAAAATTAAAATGTGTGCTTGGTTTGTAGTATCCTGCTATTGAAAGAAAAGAATGGTTCTTTTCAGCTCTCAAAGTGCAGTCTAGGAATGATCACAGTTACTAAACAACTCTGTGAATTAAAGATTAATATGTACCTCTACAAGAGAATACTTCTTCCTCTTTATATTCATGTAATAAGCACAGAACTGTATGGATTAAACATGTAAGTAATTTAGCACTTGTAGGACTTCAAGTGAAAAACCCAAATCAGCAAATGCAAAATGTAGTATCACTCCCTTGGACTTTTCTAAAGAAGATTTGAAATATAAAACACATTCCCATGAATATGCAAGTTGAAGGTAGCATTCCCTTTTTTCTCTCTCTCGTTTGTCTCAAGGCACAAGAAAAAAATCTAGTTAGTTGCTGACACAACCTAGCCCTGCTACAGCAGCATTCACAGTTCTATCTGGTGTTATATCCATGACTGACTTTTTTTCACTGACATCTCAAAAAATGCAATTCAGCTACAGCTAGGGACAGAGCACTCTCACCTGTGCCTGAGCTGGTTCCCAGCAGTTTCTGCACTGGATGTGAATTCTCATTATGTAACAAGATCAACCATGGGTCAAACAACTGCTCTTTTACAGAACAGCCTGTATGTGAGTCAACACAAAAGGCAAACCTAGGTCAAAAACAGAGACAATGTGTGTCACTCTACTACATGGCAGGGAATTCCCTGATGTTCTGGACACTGAGTGGCCTGGAAACTGTAGCTGCACAGCAATGCAGTTTGCCTGCTTTCCCTCTCACCAAAACTTCAATGAGCTAAAGATACAGAACTGTGACAAGAAGGGAGCAGGCAAATGAAAGATAAGCATAAAAAGATACAAACAGTTTTTAAGTATTCTGGCTGGATGTCTCCAGGAAAAAAAAAATAAAAAATAGAGAACTAGGTATAAACAGGACTTTTTTCTTCTTTAGTCATGACACATTTTAATGAGATTTGAAATAAGCATGGGAAGACAGAGCAAGATAACAAGGTTATCTCCAACTCTGAATCTTCACACTATTTATGATGCTAAATTTGCAGGCTATGCTGCTCACTTACATTTCCATAAAGCAGCATAATAAAAGAAAAAAAAACTAGATGGTAGCAATTTTTCCTCTGAACTATCTTTTCTGAAAAAAAAATATATACAGTCCTCTGGGTTCTGGTATTCTTTTTACCCCTGCAGAATAATGTCTCTTTTGTATTTTATCCCTTCTTTGTGGAAAGATAAAGGGAATGTATGTACATCCAGACTCCTACTCCCCTAAGTGATATGACTCATTCACAGAAGCATCTGTACCCCTTAAGGGACTGTCAGTGCCTTTTACTCTTAACTCATTAATTTTACTTTTCTGTTACACTGAAGAACTGCTAATAAAGTAACTTTTCTCAATTGATATTCAATCTCCTCTATGTCCCTGCAGGCACTTCTTCCTCTTCAGGACTACAAGTATGTGTTGAATTCTCCCGACAGAAGCCATGATGGAGGCATATATCTTCTAACATTCACTCTATCTTCTTTAAATATCTGTTTTGCAGACTGCAAATTGGGACCAATAGTAGGCAGCAGTATCTGTGACAGTAAAAAGTTTTAAATACTTCCTACTGCCATCCAACTTACACCCGCTCCTGCTGTAGTACAGCTACAAACTAGCTAGCTCTTTTCAAGGAAATTTTTCCTTAAAGCTCTCCACTGTAGTTACTGTGTAAAATCTCATGGCTTCATTTGACTTTAGATATCTTTCTGCTGTGTTCCTAATCTTAGGAGCAGTCTTTAAGCCATGGCAAACTAGAAAAATTTATTTTGCCAATTCAGTAATCACATTAATGCGTTAAAAAAAATAATGAAGGCATACAAAGGAGAGCATGCCCTTTTACAAGACATTTTCTTTCTCTGCCACTCTCACAAAGTCACTTACAACTAAGTCTTCTGGCCTTTTAATGTGAGAATGTATAAATTAACAACAGAAAAGCATGGAGTCCAGCTTGTTTGAGATTGTGTACTCTGTATACTGACCCAGTTTACTCTGGTATGAGTTGGTATCCATAAATCTTTTCCATGTTTCTTAAAAATGTCAACATTTTTACAGGTGAGGAACAAGGTATCTAACACAGATAGTAGTTGATTTAACAGTAAATGGAGCTTGTAATCAGTAATGGGTGAAATATGTATTTCACAAACTCCCTTAGCCCTTTCAGAAGAGGTGTAATGTTAGATAATGTTATATTACTCAAAAAATGTCAGAGGTGATTGTAAGATTAATCGAAAACTTGAGTTCTCTAATCTATTCTGAATGGAAAACATCCCATTTGTCTCACCAGTCTTTGATCAGTATGTCTGTGTTTACAGAGATAAATAAGACAACATAAATGTCAGTAAAAGAACTACTTTAAGTAGTTTCTTTAGTGCTTCTGACATTCATGTTACAAAGGTAGTACTAAATATTGATAATCATGTCATTTCAAAGAGAAATAGACATTTTTTTCTCATGTATTACCTCAATCCAGAAAGTAGTGTGGTGTGCAGTGATTCTTTTTTATTGAAAGTCATTTAAAGGTGCAAATAGCTAAAGGTTTAGAATCTACACATGCAGTAGCATGAGTCTTCCTGGCACAACTTTAAAATACCACTTCCTTTGAAGTCACAGTTTTCATTAAAAATAAGGCTATAAGCTACTTGCTAAATATTATGGGTATAAAAAAGATGTAAACTGTGCTATGGGATGTATCTGATTAATGAATACTAGGTGATTGTTGTGTAATAGTTTTGAGAATGTTAAGAGGCTGTGCATGTCAGTGAAGTACAAGGTCTGACACCCTTTTAAATCTCAAGAGTTTTAAAATAATAAGGGTTAGGAAGATTTGTACAACACAGCAGAAGTACCTTTTGGTGAACTCATTCTGAATCCTTTCTCTTCCATTGTGTAGCAAATATGCACAGGAGTGTCATAAACATCCTAAATGTCAGGTCAAACTGAGCCAAGAAAATTGCCCACTATGTTCTGAATGTTGGTACCAGTGTTCCCTCTGGGCCTCTACATGTAATACTGCCCCAAAAGGACATCCCAGTTGGAGCCTCTAAGACTGAAGTGAAATACCAGTTTGGTTAGCCAAGAGTGTACCAGCCTTGTCCACATTTTGACGTCTGTGCTTCTTGTAAGTTGTCTTACTGAGAATATATTTGTTACATAGTCACATGGTCAGACTGAGGGTCTGCGTGTTAGTTGGCCAGGCTGAATGTTTTAATCTAGCTATTTGCATCTTCTTTGAAGGAACAAATACTGTTTCCACTTAGCATCAGAAACAAAACTATTGTGTCCACGTGGTATGACAGAAACAGGTGCACTAGCATGCCGTGTCCATGTCCATCCGAGACATAATCAGTATCTGTTCTCCTCAGCTAAAGCAGCAGGGCCAGTCAGGGCTGCCTCACTGAGCAGGAGACTCAGTGGGCAGTGTTTATTGTTTGTGGCCAATTTAGAGGAGAAAAAGAGCTTCTCCAACATCAGATACACTTTGCAATTATTCTAAGATATACATATAGAACACCACATGAGCAGAATATCAAGCTAATGATAGACTTTCAAGGTAAAAAGGATTACATATGTTGCTTTCCTGGAAGCTGGACTCTCATTACTCGATGACCTTACCACCAAGCACTTGGATATCATCTAACAGGTAGTTCAGAGGGTGAATGAGGGACATTTGTGAGGATATTGCAAAGATTGGCAATTTTTTATTAGCACCCAGAGAAAACCGACATGATGAAGATGATAGCATGATCCCTAGAAGAAACCACAAATGGAATTTCTCAAGTGAAGCTATACTAAAGAGAGGTAGCTTGTAAGAACAAAACAGTGAAAATGAAATATAATTAAAAACCAAAATTCAGGAAACTTATCTGGCACAAAATAATTTGGTCACAGATGTTCTTTCACTTTGGAACCAAGATTAGAAAAGATCTGCTATCACACACTGAAACTCATGTTATGAAACCAGCAGAGGGGCCAAAATCCAGTGTTTAGGTTTTTATTTTGTTATCCAGGCTCCAATGATCTACAAATACCACACATTAATATGCAATGAGCTATTAGAAGGACAACACAAACAAGTCATATGGCAGAGCTTGTTGCCTTATTCCCTCTCACACTTTTTTTAGCCTCTCTTTAAAGAGTGCTGAAAAATGCTGTTCATTAGCTTGCATTGTCTTTTGTGTCATACAGATGATTTAGATTATTTTATTCTGCTTAGAAACATTTGGCTTCCCCAGATCTCTTTAACAGTGTTAGATTAAGAATTAATTTAGTTTGGTGTTTTTTTCTAACTATGACTAATCAATATCACTGCTCTTAATGCATTATATGAGTCCTACATTTTGGTATCACTCTGTTTACAGTGCAGCTTCAACTATTTGTCTTTCATGATGGGTACAGCAAAGTCTAGTAGCTGATATGCCTCTTCCTTCTAAACTGTGTTTGGAAAGAAAATGTTAGCTGAGAACACACTTCCATTCCTGTTAGAAATAAATATTATTTGGTGTTTTTGCCTTACTCATATTCCTGGTGAAGGATGAACAGGGTAAGTGTTAGTGGTATTCGAGGCATGGTAGTGCATACATGATACATCCCATATTAGAGCTCCAGTCTGTTAGGGCCTGTGCTAGTATTTCTCTCATTAAGGGTTTTCAGACCATCAGCTGAGAAAAGAAGGATGTATTACAATATTTTTGGTAAAAGGAAGCATTAGAAGATGAAAGCTAAAATTCATAATTGGCCACAGATCATATTTGTGCTGCAGAAAGAATCAGGCAGAGATCCTTAACTTATGACTTGCAGAGCTGGCTCCCAGCTACAAGCATTAGGGTCAAGAGAGGTGAAGTTCATTACCATTCATTGATGTGACCCTCACTTTTGGGATCTCAGCAGAGGACACTTGTCTTTGTCATGTTGAGCCTAGAGATAGGTGATTTGGGCTAGTCAAGATCTCTGTCAGGTCCTCAGGTATTTGGGGAGACTGAGAAACATGAGTGGATTCAAGAGATAGACAAGTCAGATCTAGCCAAATATTGTCTACACAGATGACTGGTTGATGTAGAAGATAATTTATTAGGCTTTCCATTGAGGAACAATATACAGTTTCCAGTAAGTTATTAAATGGTATCTTTTTATCTTCACTTCTAGCTCTCACAAAGATATGCATCTTTTCTATGTGTAGCACGTATGCTTAATACCACTGACCCAGGAGTCTTAACTCTCAAATTCTCCAGTGCCTTTACAAAGCACTACAGTTATCAGCAATTTACCCCTGGAAAAGGAGCTGTCAAGTAAATGCCTTCCTCTTCACATCATGGGGTACATACAGATCCTGAGCTGATCCATGCCTCATGATTGAGCAGACAGGTCTCTTCCCTGCAATCAGTGTCAACTAAAACCTGGTTTTGTGGTACTGGCAATCTGATGGTACTAAAATAAAATCTCTTAGACCCTGTGGTAATGAAAAGTTTTCTATGTGAAAGGAAGAAAGAGTACAGAAAGGATTTCAGACTCCAATTTGTTACCTTTAAATTTGTAAATTTATCCATAAGTAAATAGTCTTTCTTTTTAATTTTGCTTTCATTAAGCATACTTTGAAGCATTATGACATGCTCTACCACAGCAGACCAGGTTGCATCAGATCAGCTACTTCTGAAGAAGATAAAAAGCCTTGTCACTGGAGTGTGAAGTAGAAGACAGTCAAAATGCAATCAGGTGAAAGTGTCATTCAACTGATTGAATCAAGTGCTGACAGAATATTGACAGAGTCAAATATCCTGTTCTATAACCTCTGACCTTTTTAGATTATCATTTTGGGAAAGAGATCTGGATATGTCTGTATCTTCTGGGTAGCAAATAATCAGAGACATATATATGCTATTAGGTGGTGGTATCTGTAGAGAAATGTAAGAAATTTTTCTCTCTTGCTTGCTTTGCCCAGGACACAGCTGTTAAGATTTATAATGCTCCATTGTCCTTGGCCTAGGGGAGATATGGTACAAATCTGGCTAGTAAAAGTTACAGTCAGACAGTTATTCCTTAAAGTAGCAGTGAACGAAACATCTCTTGGTTTCTTATAATTATCACTTTGCTTACATCTGTAACTCAGCTCTAGTTTTCCATTTCCATATTTTAATCTTTTATTCTGAGGTCTATTTTAACATGGCAGAGTTAACTGAATTTACATAATCCCATCTCATTACATTTAAATTTCAAAGTATTGTTAATTAGTGAGTAAAAGAGGCAGCCTTGCTCCTCCTAAAAAAATGAGAGAACATGATTCTTGAAAAGCATCATGAACTTCACAAGGAAACAACAACAACAACAATAATAATAATAATGCATCGCCTCATCCTTGGTTTGAGTTCTTTAAAGATGAAGCAAATACAGTTTCCCTCCAACTTAGAGTATCAGTGCTGGAGATGGAAATAGGTGTCCTGCTTTCAGATACCAGAGACTTATACTCAGAGGCAGTTAATTCGATATCATTGTATATTAAAAAGATGGAAGCAAGTTGCTTGCAATCTGTAGAGAAACAAGACTGGTGCAAATTTTTAAGAACAGAGAGGATTTTCACCTTATGTGAAGATCAGGCAGAACCTGTGTGCTCTGTGGCAGAGGCAGGGGACACAGAAATCACCTTATCCTTCCCATGGGCAACACATCTTAAGGTCACAAACATAAGACATGAGCTGAGAGTAAAGAGGATGTTTGAACTTTACCAAGTTCTCTGGCTCAGGAGGCTAACTAGTGGATAATAGAAAACACAGTCAATTTGGTTTTCTGGAAATAAACAGTCTGATTCATGGGATGAAGCCACCAGCAGCCAGTGCAGGAATTCATGCAGGAATTCAGAAAGACGCTGAGAATCTGTGAAACAAGGAAGTTTCAGCAAATACTCCTGAGCTAAAAAAAAGGCCTTACAAATTTTTTGCAGAAAAAAAAAGTGCTTAGAGACACACTGAATAAGAATTTAAATTTACTCAACAAATGCACCCAGAGGCACCTATCTGGCAACATCTGGTCCAATTCTGAAGGAAAGGAAGGCTGTGTAGCTGAGATGGGTATGCTATTTTGCTTTGTACAAAATGCAGCTGACATTAGCCAGGGTGGGTTATGATTCAGAATAAGAGCCTTTAGTTCTAGAAGGATTCTGAACACTGAAGAAATCATGTAAATCCATACTCTTGCTGTCTTCACAAATCTGATGCCTTTGAAGCTTGAAAAATCTTTGTCCTTGTAGGTTAAAAGAATAGAGATGACAAAGAGAAATCTCATTAAACTAGTACAGACAATAGAGTAAATAAACTTTTACAAGGAAAGAAAAATATCCAGCTGGTATAAAACCCACAAACCTACACAATTAAATAGTCAAAACTGAGGGACTGTAATTCCAGGTGCCATATCACCTTTCATTTTGTTTTAAAAATAAGATATGTACACAAAAATCTATTACATCACTGGCATAAGTCACTGTTATATTACTTATATATAACTTTCTCGAGAAGACAGGAAGTGTTAGCTGATTATATTGAATGTTATTTCACATCAAATTCTGTAATAAGTAACTCCAAATTAAAAGCCTATATTACTTTACAAAGTCTTTTGTACAATTCTCACTAAGGAAAACGCTTACATTTATCACATTAAAACAAATATATTTAAGGTATATATTACTAAAATTAGAAAAGCATGTCAAATTTGAAATTTTTGAAGCGTGTTGCAGGTCTTTCAGTGCTGCTGCTCAACTGCAGTGCTGGCACAGCATGGACTGCAGCCTGGCTAAGAGGCACCACACAAGGCAACCACTTCTTTTCAGATGTTTAGACATCAGCTCTTTTTCAAGCTCCTCTTCCTTTCTGAACCATCATCAGTTCACTGCCTTGTTTCTAAATAAGCACCCACCAGCTTATACATTCAGATACACAGTCACAGATGGTTCAGAGAACAATCTGTAATCTACCATAAGAAAGCGGATCTTAATAATGACCACTATGAAGTATAAATACAACCCACACTGAGTGGATTAAGGAATGGCCAACTGACAGCCCTCAAAAGCATCTGTCAGTGAGGACACTGTCACAGAAAAAGGATTATTTTTTTTTTTGGTAGCTACATGCAAGATTTTAAATACAAATCTTACAAAAACCCCAAATCACTCATGGTAATATTTGTGAATATTTTGAACCTGAAACCTGCACCTGAAAAGGTCTAAGGTAGAACTGAAACATTAAACCTACATTATGATACAAAACTCTTATCTTGCTAGACTTAAAGAAAATCTCAACATGGAGTTTTCCAAGTGACATTTTAACCTAGAAGGTTCCCACGATGTGGAAGATAAACCCTCCTCTAAAATGACTCCTTTCTAACTAGTCTGATACCTATTTTGTCCTTCACACTACGCAAGGTCTAGAAGTCAGCACAGCTAAGATGCACACAGTGTCTACAAAAGGCCACACAAAATGCGGTTACTTCTGTAAGGGACCTTTAAGAAATGTTTGTTTCCACATTGCCTGGCTTTGATGACTTAGTGTAGGAGGCTGAAAACAGTGACCCCTGGACGGTTTGCCTCAAGGCTTGTTGAGTCACAGGGTGTATCCAGCTGCTGAGATAAGGAGGCATCATTGTCCACCACCCAAATCCTCCAGCTAACAGATAAGGACCGACATTCCGAGGTGATGAGACACCACTGTCCACCACCTACACCCTCTGGCTGCCCATCCATCTGCCAGAAAATGATGGACATCCCCTCCAGCTGCTGAAACCACGTGGCACCATTGTCCACGACTGACATCAGAGGCTGGAAATCGGTCAGCTCCAGAGAAACTGCCCCATCAGTGCCTGACAGAGCCCTATAAAAAGGACCAGTGTCCAGAGCATGGGGTGCACACTCACCACCGAAGACAGCTATGGATCATCAGAATGCTGCTGGACCTATGGTGGTGACAATCTCTGCTACACCACCCCAAATCTTGCTTGCTTCCCCCCTTTTCTGTTTCTAACTTTCCTATTGCCCCTTCTCTCTCCCCCGCCCCGAGTAATCAATAATAAAGTCTCACTCCCTAACGTTATTTTGATCTTGTTTGTGTTTTAATTCACATTAGGGGAATCAATCGAACACTCCCGAGTCTTATCGGACTGGGACAACTGCTACCCACCCTATACAAAAACTGATTAAAACTGTTAAATGATGTATCCTGAGTTGCTCAACACCACATTTAAAAGAAAAAAATGAACTTTAATTATTTGGTATAATAAATACCTGAGGGATTTGTCTGATATGTCTATCTCAATGACTACTTGTAGTATGACTAGTTTAGAGGTTTACTTTGAGTCAGGCGACATTTCAGCATGACATGCTGGGTTTTAATTTTGATAGCTGTGCATTTCTGTTTCACTTCTTGTCCTAATTGGAATTGAGCAAAAGTGACTTCTCATGCTATTTGCTTGTGCTTTTTTTTTTTTTTAAAAAAAACCCTTCTAAAAGTCTCTCATGCCTTTAAGTACAATATTGTACTACCCCAGATCAGGTTTAACAGCAGAAATTAAGGCAAATAATTACAACTTATGGCAGAGAGGGAAAAATACCCCCAAACATACAGTGAACAAGAAATCATAGAATCAAAAAATGATTAGGGCTAGAAGGGACCTTAAAGACCATCTACTTCCAACCTTCCTGCTATGGGTGGGGATGCCATTCACTAGATTGGGTTTATCAGGGCCCCATCCAACCTGGCCTTGAACGCTTACAGGGATTGGACATCCACGACTTCCCTGGGCAACGTGTTCCAGTGCTTCATCACTCTCTGAATAAAGAATTTCTTCCTTAATATTTAATCTACACCTACCCTTTTTCAGCTTAAAATCATTGCCCCTTGTCCTGTCACTACCTACCCGTATAAAAAGTCCCTCTCCGTCATTTTATTAGGCCCCCTCAGGTACTGGAAGGCCACAATGAGGTCTCCCTGAAGCCTTCTCTTCTCCAGACTGAACAACCCAAACCTTCTCAGCCTGGCTTTGTAGGAGAGGTACTCCAGGCTCTGATCATCTTTGTGGCCCTCTTCTGTACCTGTTCTAACAGGTCCATGTCTTTCTTATGTTGAGGACCCCAAATCTGGATGCAGTGCTTAAGATGGGATCTCCTGTGGGCAGAGTAGAGGGGAGAATCACCTCCCTCAACCTGCTGGCCATGCTACTTCTGGTGCAGCCCAGGATGCTTTTGGCCTTCTGGGCTGTGAGTGCACAATGTTGACTCATGTCCAGCTTTTCATCCACAACCCCCAAGTCCTTCTCTGCAGGTCTGTTCTCAATGACTTCTCCTAATCTACACTCATGCCTGGGATTGTCCTGACCCAGGTGCAGCACCTTGCACTTGTTGAACTTCATGAGGTTCTTGTTGGCCCACATTTCAAGTTTATCCAGGTCCCTCTGGAAGGCATCCTGTCTTTCTATTGTGTTGATCACACTACTCAGCTTTGTGTCATCTGCAAATTTGCTAAGGTTACACTCAATATCACTGTCTATGTCATTGATGAAGATATTGAAGAGCACTGGTGTGAAGACAGAGCCCTGAGGGACACTACTCATTACCTCCTCCACCTGGATATAGAGTCATTGACCACAACACTCAGGGTTTTGTCAGGAGAGGGTCTGCATCCCTCCAGCCCCTTATGCACTGAATATTCCATCCATCAAATTTATGTCACTCCAATTTGGAGATAAGGACGCCATGCAGGACCATATTGAAGACCTTACAGAAGTCTAGATAGATGACGTCTGGGTAGTACTTGCCTTGTTGACCACTGTCACTCCATCATAGCAGGCCACTAGACTGGTCAGGCACAATTTGCCCTTAGTAAAGCTGTGCTGGCTGCTTCGGATCATCTCTTTATCAATTATATGTCTTACCATATCTTCTAGAAGGGTCTGCTTTGTGATCTTCCCAGACACAGAGGTGAGACTCACCCATCTGTAGTTGCATGAATCTTGCTTTCTCTCCTTTATAAAAATGGGAGTGATGTTTCCCTGTAAAGTGCAATTTTTATTAAGCATTTCACAAATGCTTCCCTTATAGCTGTTCCATTCCATCAAGGACTGCCTATATATCCTATCAAGACAGCCGACTGTGCTTTATATTGCGTATGTGTTAAACTTACTGGATGAGTGAATGACTACAATGTCTGTCTTCAGATTCTATATAATTATAGAACAAAAAATAATAATTGAATGAAATTCTACAAAAAGGGCAGCTCATAAATATTTTGTAATTCACTGTGTTAAAAGCAGCACAGACCGGAATACTTTGGGCAAGTTCTTACCATCTCCAGGATCTTGCAAGTAGGTCACAGTTTGATATGACTAAAGTAATCTCTGTTCTGTGCCTGAGGCTGTACTCCAGTTGTTGGTTTCATTTCTTGTTCAAACTTGATTCTTACTACTTGGGAACTGGAAGCCCAAGATGGGGCCAGAGCTGAAAGACTTTTGGCATCTTCTATTAGTTTCTTCAGAGTTCAGGGAAGAAATCTACTTTCCAATCAGATGTCTTCTACTTTGAAATGGCAAAGTCTGTCATGTATTGCCAGAAATTACATCGATTAGTTTCAAAAGTATTGACAGATATTTTTCAAGAATTCTTAACTTGTGGTAAATTGAAGAGGAGACAAGTAGAGCAAATAGGTACTTATTTTGCACCTGGTTCACTATGTGTTGAGATGATCTCATAATTCTCCTACACTTTTGAGCAGTCCATGTTTGGTTTGGTGGCTGATCAGTGTTCTTTATGAAAAAGAGCTCTGCTGCATGTGATGTTGCCATTCTTGCTGGCAAAGAGTAGAAAGCAGTCTAATCCAGTAAATAGCGTTTGTCATTTATTGTGGTAGGAGTATTCTCACCATACGTCAGACTTGCAATTTCTGTTCAAATCTTAGTTCTCTTTTGTTCCTGGTTTTGGGAATAAGATGTCTCTAGCCATTAACAGTAGTGAACTACGTATGACTCTGTGGTTATTTCTAACTCACAAATGTTTCAGTAATGCATTTGGATACATGGTATCTCAGCTTCTATTGACAGACAAGCTAAAGATAGACATGAGGGGCTCTCAGCTTCAGAGCAGGGAGTCCCAGAGTTCTGAAGTATTGTCTGCAACACTATCAATATTAAGACCCCTTCTTTAATCACATAAGCTGTGAATATGGCTCTCCAAGCTATGTTACAAGGAAGCATAGCCAAGCTCCAGTCTAGGAATGGTGCACATATGTCAGACAAATATTTCTGCCAAGCATTTTGTTTGTTTGTTTGTTTGTTTGTTTGTTTGTTTGTTTTACAGAAGCATTTAATAAAAAAGGGTTGGGATTCAGTTCATGGAGGATTATAAATTAACAGAGATGATGACTTGTGCAGTATCAGAATTCCAGTTAGAAGGAAGACCTATTCATCACATCACTAGTGAAGAAATTCCAGCATTTACTTCAGGGTGAATTGAGCTATTCTCTTGAGCGTCTTGCCTTGATTTCCATCTCCTATGAAGGGAGTGTAGGCACTTGGAGGCACATAGCTAAACTCAAATGTTTTGATCCTTGTCAGAGACTGAAGGAAAGGTTGTCTGGCTCAAAACAAACAGGTGGGAAATTAGTGTGGGAAATTGGTGTGGGAAACAAGGAGAGCCCTGCATAGGTGAAGTGGTGGCTGCTCCCCCCCCCCTTGAGCCTTAGAAGGTAAGTGCCAGTCAGCCCTGCAATGGGCTTTGTTGACAATGTCTCTCTGATGTAGAGCCCTGAAATAGTGGTGATCAACTGCATGGCCTTGCTGCGAGCGCCGAGATGGATGCAGAGAGCACCCTGGCACTGCCTAAAGTGCAGGTGCAAGTGTCATGTCACACTGGGGAGCGTCCTGGGTGAAGGGAATGTATAAAAGGACAGGGAGACTTGTGCCGTGTGGTGCTCCACTACCCTGGATTCAAAGTGGCTGAGACCACGCTGATCCATGGGTGGTGGCAGTCTCTCTCATCTGTTTCTCTTTTTTCTTTCTTATTCTTTTCCTATCTTCTCCTTCTCCATGTATAAATTGCAGGCCTCACTGAGAAGTATCCCTTTCATTACTTGCTAAGTGCCATGCTCAATGCCTGTCTGAGGGCTCTGTTCTCTAAGGTGTGCTGAGTTAAAGTTTGCTCTTTGTTTGCATGCTGTGAAGTATACTGATTTGTCTTTTGCCAAGTGTCTTATTCTACATGGGTGACTCAAAGTTTGGAAGTAAAAATTATTACTTGTTAATCCTCCTGAGATTTGTGTCATTTCTCCTGTGCATCACCCAAAGTAATTAAAAATTACCTCCCCCTAAACCTGCCAAGCGGACCAGGGCATTACAATACTCCCTCTCCCAGTGTAACCTCCTGAAACAGAGGGGAAAGAGGTATAAAGAAATGTCCATGGTACAAAACTACTGCAAGCCAGTTTAGTGTCTCTGAGACAAGCTGCTATCAGAAGCAATAAAACTGCAGCCCCCATCACTGCATATTCAACAGGCCTCGTCCATAGCCCTACCCTTGGAGGGACTGACTCTGAGATGAAGAAGCAGCTTCGTTTTCCTTCCTCTGCCCTGTTGAGTCTTCCAAATCCAGCCCAATTCTGAAGGTTCCTTTATGGTTCAGACAATTTTCATCAAAAAGGACCCTGATTTATTATTTTCAGGTGGTTATTGTTATCTTAAAAAACTGAAGAAACAATGAACCACATTCAGCCCTGGCATGAGTAAGTACACCCTGCACAAAAATAACTACTTGGCTTCTCTCTGCAATTCGTTATCCTTCTGTAAACTTTGTCTGGCAGCCAGTTTGGAGCTCATGGGTTAGTGTTACAGGCCAAAGCAATTTTGATTAGTGGTTATTTTTTCAAATCAGTTGCTGTGAGACAATACTAAGTAATTTACTGAAGTCCCAGTGTTCTATGTATGCTCTGGATATACCCCAGTCACTAATCCTACAACCTTTATTAAAAATCAGAATATAGAAGAAAAACTAACAAAACCAGATTTCCTAGATGGCTGCACTTTTTTTTTCTTTTTTTTTTGCCCTTTTTTTTCTCTTTTTTTTGTCAAACACTCCTGATATCTCAGTGGTCAGAATGTATTTTTAATGCTTTTACATTATTTGAACATGAAAAGAACTAGAACCTATAAAAAATAGTACCCAGGAGCATTCTTTATTGTCTCTATAAGGAGAGATACCTCTCTTGCTTTTCTGTATGTGCATGAATATATAGTTTTCTGTGAATTTCCAAAAAGAACCTCTATTAGTTCAGTAATATCTCTCCTCTTTCTATAAAACTTGGATATTAACATTCTCTGGGAATATTATAATAACTAGAATTAGTTCAAAATAACGTAAAAAAAGGAAATGTTTATTCTCTGTCATCAAGCATTCATAAGATACAACCATTTTCTTTTCAAAAGCTACAGCTTTTTGGTGAAACCATTTTTTCCTGAAACTATTACTTCTCCTCATCCAAAAGGGTTTGATAGTAACCACTGCTGCCAGTCTCAGTGTCCTTGGTTTCCCCAGAGAGGACTAGCACCCTCAGATATGTGTAAATATATAAAAGTTTGGTCAGATATATCACTTCTTAAGTTATAAGCAGGTTTTAGAAACAAGATTTCAATTTTCTTGTATTTCCCTTCATTATTGAATTGCTTCCTTTCCCTTTTGTCTCTTTCTATATTAACAAAACTTTTATTTATAGATTGCTAAAAGAACATCTCTGTGTCTCTTAAACACATGTTTATTGTTGGTGTTAAGCATGTATTGACTTGTACTTTCACACATTAAGATGACATGCACATTCTACCTTGGAGACCAGCAAAACTGCCACAGATCTAAGCCTTAATTCTCATTTAGTCAAGGATACAGACTGCACTTATCAATCAAATTGTTGACTTACAGGATAATTCCTTGTGTAGCTAAGGTTTTAGTAGCCATTACACTCATTCTGTTAAACCAAGGACTTTGGCAGACAGATGAAAGGGTAGCAATCATGAAGGTGAAAGGGTAGAAAGAAAAGTCTTAACTGTGAAAGCAAACACTTCCAAGAAAACTGGATTTTCTATGATACTATACATAAAGCAACTCTAGGTAGTAATAATACTGCCAGTAATTACTGGCAAAAGACAGTTTCCTGTCTCCTTTAAACACAAGAATGTTAAATTTATGTTTTGGACAAGTAGTATTTTATCAACTAAAGAAATGAACAAAAAAAGCAGCAAACAGTTAATTAAATTCTTCCCAGTTCAGGAATGAACTAAGAGTTTTAAAAACAATTGCAATAGTCTGCGTGCTGAACTTCATAGAATCATAGGATTTAGTGGTTGGAATGGACCTTACAGACCATCTAGTCCCATCCCCTCCTGCTATGGGCAGGGACACCTCCTCACTAGATCAGGTTGCTCAAGGAACATTCCTTCACCTTCACCTTCCTTGTCCCTCAAACAGAAACCACAGTGCTGTCTGAACGATTCAGATTCAGAGGATGGATTAATAGCAATGGTCTGGAGTTAGCTAGTGGTAAACTCTCAGGGTAGGGGAGGACACATGAAGACTTGTGCCTTTTTTAATTCAGTAGCTACAAGGCTGAAGGATCCATTAACTGCTTAGAAGCATTTTTCAAGTATCTGGATGGAAAAACACTTTTACATATCTAGTTTGATAAAAGGAATTTCATGCCCTACACATATACTCAAATAGTAGTATGGTACCATTTATTGCACATATATAAATGCATAAATACAAAACCGCAGCTATATGTTAAATACAAGTTCTTAATAAAGCTGATGTTTCCTGGAAAGTAATAAAATAATTAGCACAGTGCACCATAGTGCTAACCTTGGCAATGCTTGGGTAACCATGTCTTTCCTTCAGATTATACATTGAAGGATTCTGATATTTGTGTGTATATATATATATTCAAATTATTTGTAAATTTTATTTTAGTCTTTCTGAAAATGTATGCTGGAAAAATCAGGATTTAATGGTGTGGAAGCCCAAAGTTGCATACAGCAGCCATTAACAGTGCCCCTTCTTGTTGCCATAGATGTCAATCATCCCTTTGTAGAAGATAGATTTGGTCCCAGTAGCTTATTTATTCCACACATATATCTAGTACACCAAGGATCAATGTAATTCATGACTCAGTAATGATTAAATGCAGTCCCCAAATTCTAAGATCAAAAATGCATATTTCATTAATTTTTTAAGAAGATGATATTTTGGTAATGGTTGTGCTACAAAGCATGGCAGACACACCTGATGAATTTCAAATATTAGATGATTTAATACATAAAAAGAATCTATGTAATTTAAAATCTATTGATAACTGAGTTATGTTAAGAACAAATCTATGCAGAGTAATCATCTTGCATTTATCTGTGAGTCTGTCCATGAATCTGTGTGGCACTCAGATTGCCTTTGATTTCTCTGCACAGAACATTTTTGATTCATGAAGTAGTACAATCTTATTAAAAATTGATTTAGAAGCATGTTTAAAATTTAAACATATTTATGAATTAGGGCTGCAATGATACAGGAGTTAGAGAATAAGCTTTGCTAAAATAGAAAAAAAACATTTGAATGTGAAGATCTCTGCTTCTACCTGTTCAGCTGTAAATATTTCTGGTGATACTATAAGGACACTAGCAGATGTCTTAAACTGAACAAATTAATGCTTTGCTGTTGTTCCTGCTGTGTTTGTCACGAACCATCTGTGCAGCAAAATATGACTTTTTGTCACTTTTCTCCTCAAGACTTTGAGATTAGCTGATATTCTAAAAATTATTTCTTTGGTATACATTTAAAGAGATAACCCTCCAAAACCCAACCCTTGTTTCCTCTCCCAGTGGGATTTTATCTTTTCCCACCAGAAACCAGAAGCCTGAACAGAAGCCAGATCAATGTCAAATTAACCCGAAAAGCTTCCAGTTCTTTGTCACCCTGTGAACAGATGATTCGTAAGTTTAGTTTGATTTAATAAGAACAGCCCAGAACAACAGAAGGGATTGCTTGTGCCAAGTTATTTCATATACGATTAGCTTGAAATGAGCTGCCTAGACAAAACCAGGTTTTGTTTTTGTATTTATATTTCCTGACGTGCAGGGCTTTATGTAACGTGACTTGCATGGAGTACCAAGCAGAATAAAAAAGGTAAAGATTTTTGTTAGCTGCAACTAAAACCAAAATTGCAAATAACAGTGAAGATATTAAATTTAACTGAGATGCATATATAACATGACAACTTCAGGAACCTCAGTATCATATGTGAATTTTAGGATTGCTTACACCAACAGCATAACACAAAGGAGTGGGGATCAAGAGCTGATATCCTGATGGTGATCATACAGATTAAGTGGTTCCTTGTAAGGAAAAAAATTGAGTGAAGGCCATTCCAAATGGGAGATCTGGGGCTAGATTTGGTGATTCTGTGTACATTAAGAATTGCATTAATTTTATATAACATTTATACTTTACATTACATTAACTACATTAACATTACATTAACTACATTAACTCACAAAATTAGTTCTGTGGGTCTACATGTGGTCCCTTTATGTTCAAAAGCATTCAAGAAAAATTATTATATGAAATCCGCATGATAATCATGTAAATGCAGGTATGTGAGATTTTTGTGACTTTGCATGTCAAGCAAGAATACAGCAAGAATTATTTTTGGGGATTTTTTTAATGCAGTTCTGATTCCAAATCCTTCCAAGATTGTTCGGTTAAGGATTTGAGGAGGTTGGGAAAATGAGAATACAACCTGTCAGAGCAGTCTTACAGTGGAACACTGAATTTATAACTATGTGAAAGAACAATACCTGAAAATCATGGGAAGCAAATACAATTCCAATTTTAGCTCCTTACAAGAATGTTGGGAAAGAGGCACATGCTGTCCTGCCTCTGGGCGACATATTCTAGTGAGCAGAACAAAATCTTTTCTGGTTTAATCAAGCTTTTTTCCCTAAAAATGTATCATTTTTAGGGAAAAAAGGGTGGAACTTACACCACTGTGGCACATACTGGCTTAACCGTAACATATTTTGAAATGGTCTTGTAAGAAAACCCAAAAACTGAGGGTTTTTTCTCCCCAATGTCTTCCTAGAATTCATTTTTTTTATTTCCCTAAGAGAGAGAGGGTAAGTCCTGACCATAATGATCTCAGGTGACACCATGCCAAATCCTTTCCCTTTGTATCTGAGGTGACATGACAGTACCTTACACAGTGAAGTAGAAGTTACCACCGTTGTGACCTGATGAAACCTAAAAAGGATGTTTGAGCTTTTATATTACAGATTTTTCTGACTTTTGAGCCTTCTTCTAGATAAAAGTAGAATATTTTGATCCAACATTTTCATTTGCTGCTATCCAGAGAATAATAGGATGATGAAATTATCCTCTAGAATTTTTCCATAACCCCAACAGGCAAAGATATAAAAACATACTTTGTGGGCATTTTGATGAACAAGACTTCTATAACAGGATTTAAATGCACTGCAAAGTAGATGCTTTCATATTTCAATTTTTGCATAAAATGATTGTAACTAGGAAAAGAAATGACTTTGTTTTAAATCACAAAGCTATAACTGCATTTTAATCTAATGTGGACCTTTTCCAAAACCAACTCATATCCATTGAAGGCTTAGACCTTCAGACACTAACCACCTTAATGAATCTACAGGCTTTAATGGGATCATTTGAATAAGATGACTGTTTCAATATGAACAGGGGTTAAAGGACAAGGTCTCAGATATATCCAATAAAGCTGAGGGACACAACAGAAAAAATACTGTAGAATAATTTTGTCTTCCTAATATACATGAATATAAAACCATTTTATAATACCTGAAAAAACTGATTTTGTTTATCAATACTGTTGAGACAGAAAATATATTTAGAACCCTTTATTTCTGAACTAATTCACACTGATTTCACACTAACATAATTTCATATACTTTAATTGTATTACTTTTGTTTTTCCTCACTGCAAACAGTCAGACCTAAACCCTTATTATCCCTCAAAATAAATTGCTCATTATTTTAACAGCTTCCTGCAGTCAGAGCTTCGCAGCATGTATCACATTTCTATTTCTTAAGTTAGAAATGTAAAGCAGTTGGGGGTCTGGCTGATTTAACATCCAGATTTGCTCAGAGGAAGCAAAGATGATTTTATGTTTCTCTGTTCACTGATGATATGTGGTCTTTTAGCTTGTTCAGCTATATTTAGAAGAACTTATCAGGCACCATTACTGAGAAGAGAAACACAAACTAAGGCCAGGTCTCGAACAAGGTAGTCAAAATTACTCTTGTCTGTTTGAGGGACTTCAAGCACCCCAACATCTGCTGGAAAAATAGCACAGCAAACTGTAAGCACTCTGGAAGACTCTTGGAATGCACGTAGGATAAATTCTTGAGCCAGGTAATAGACAGCCCTACCAGAGGGTATGCGATACTGAATCTGATGGTCACCAACATAAATGGTCTAATCAGGGACATCAAGATTGGAGGCAGCCTGGGCTGCAGTGATCATGCATTGGTGGAGTTTGCAGTCCTGAGGGATATGGGTCAGGTAAGGAGTAAAGTTAGGCCTCTGAACTTTAAGAAAACTAACTACAACTCTTCAAGAACAGAGTCAGTATGATCCCCTGGGAGACTGCCCTTAGGGATAACAGAGCAGAACAGAGCTGGCAGATTTTTATGGAAGTCTTCCATACAGTGCAAGAGCTAGCAATCCCCAGGAACCCTTTCTACAATTAGAGGTCTGTCTTCCTCCCCTCATGTTCCAAGCTAAGTCTTCACATGAGCTCAACTAGCTTTACAGTCTCCTATCTTCAAGGGCTAAATTAGGAGCTTTGTCATCCTAAATTCCTTCTAA
>NW_008660818.1:92838-101804 GCF_000695815.1 Acanthisitta chloris
ACCCGGGAGTAAAATAATTACAGAAGGAATCTCAAACAAGAATGTTCTTAATGCAGAACTACCTGCAGCCAGGTAGGACTAATCCAGGCCATACATCTTATAAGAGGATCTAAGATCTAATAATGATGCTAGAACATATACATAAATTCCAACTGTCACAAAAACTTCACGTGAAGTTCTTCCAGAACTTTTAACAGAATAAATAATGGCTTCAGGACTTAGTTCTATATTATGGCAACTATTTGAAGCAGGAGAAAAACATGTAACAGAAATCTGCACATTCTCTCTGTGGATCTAAACATCGTAGGCAAAGTATGTGTTGAAAATATATGTTGATGTGACATAATCAACTATACCCACAGCTTTTCAAACACATATTGGACCTACTCTTTTTCATTCACATGCAGAATCTCCACCAGAAGAATCAGTACACTAAGGAAGAGAATCTAAGAATCTAATAAGCCTAAGACACAAGATTACAATGCCTTAACTGGTTTAAAGGGATTTTAAGTGTTTCTGCTGAGCACTTAATACTTTAGTCTTAGTCTCCCACTGAAGTATTTTTGTCAGCCAAAGGTGGGATGGGAAGCACATCAGTGTTTAATTCCTGGCCTCCTCATTCCATCCGAGAGCAGATTAAGTGCAGTATTGCTCGTACAAGATATATCCATACTTGCCAAAGTATGCAATACAGTGTATTGATACACTGATGCAACAGTAGATATGGCTGTATTTGTCTGTAAGAGATACACCTGTAGTAAAGGAAGATTAGGGAATGACCTTGCATGCCAGAGTCAAAAGCAACCCTACTGCCCAACTATTAGTTTTCTCTCTGGCTTATGCTTGGACTCTGCACTTCTCTCTCTCCAGAGCAGTTCACTTAAAGGCTCCTTGAAAAAGACTGTAGGGATGTCACAGCACGAGTTTTGAATCCCTCCATAGTGCACAACAATTATCACTATTTCTACCTCATATAACAGAACATCTAATCTAAAAACCAACTTGACAAAACACCATGAGCAAAGGCTTGATTCAGTTACTTGAATCAGTGTAAAATCTTAAATTCCAAGAAGCTCTGAAAACAGAAGTCACTCTTGTGTCATATCTAAGCCTTCTCTACCTTCTGAAATGGATCTGTGTGAGTGGTATAAGCTAAAGGATAAATTATACATTTGTGCAAACTAGGGAAGGGTACCAGAATCAAGTGGGAAACTGGTGGCTTTCCCAGAAGACTTCTCTATTTGCTCCAATACCAATTCAGTGTGAAGCATGTGATTCCAGTGTTGACTAGAAAGCCATTCTGAAGCCAAAATGAACCAGGCAGATAGTCCCAGGGGCATGATTTTAAACAAAGATAGGTTTTGCCAGCTAAACCAAGTGAAGAAAACAAATGAACTCAAACTGACAACCCTCATGACAGTAACTTTTAAGTTTTGAGAGTTAATCATGCTGCCTTTTGACAGATCACTGATGAAATCTTTCAGATTTGCCTTGTCAGTCATTTATTAGCAGACATCTAATGAATAGCATATAAAGTAGACTTGTTAAGTATAGTGCCTGCTGACAGTTCAATTTAAAAGTGAAGGGTATAGAAAATTCACTCCACTGCAAGTGTCAGTTTTTCCACAGGAAAAGCCTAGTTTGCATTAATAGTCTGTATAGGTCTGGTAGGGGTGCTCTCCATCTGTGTGACTCTGGCTGCCACAGGGATATAACAACAGTCAGCAAGTAGATGGTCAAGCACTCAGGTGAGAGACAAGCAAATATTACTGTAATTATGACATTATCACAGTCATTTTCTTGCTTAGGAAAGATAATTAAAAGATACACTCTGAGGTGTATCAATAATATTTGAAACTGCCTTTATTGTAATTTTTTATATTACTTTATTTACAGATATGATTTATGAAATGAATTATTATTCCCATTAATTGAATATATATTTTGCCCTCAGAATCATAAAATTTAGCATAAAATTTGCAACATAAAATGACATTCTACAAAATATTTGCTATTGACTTTGAAAACAGGTCTAACAACTCCCACTCCCCCAAATCCTTGTTGAATGTTCAAACCCTTAAGGGCAGAGCGTAAAGTAGATCCAAGAAAGACTCAAGTGATATTTTTTATGGAAAATATTTGTATGGAAAATATTTATCTTTGCACAAGTAAAAATACACCATTGCTAACAAAGCACAATAACACAAAATGACTGAAGTATAAATAGAAGAGTTTATTTTGAGAATCTCTTTCTGAAAACGATTTGGGTTTTTTAAGATATATATTCTGAAGGCCTATAGTTTTTGAGAAGGAACTTTACAGGTTTTCAATTGCAGTCTTCTAATTTTTTGACTTAACTGGGTTTAAAAAATGGAAACTCAATATGTTTACAACTATATCACTCAAACAGGATTTGATTGGATTGAAATATCACATTCAGGGACAAGTGAGATAAGAGTAGATCAAGTGTTGGTTAGTGCGCAGGCTAACACTAAGGAGCTTTCACCTCTGTGGTCTTTGCCATACCTTTTGGTTGTTTACCTGTTACTTGATAAACTTACAATGGTTATGAACCCAGATTTATTGCTGTCCTTCCTCATGCCCTAAGAACATGGCATGAGACCACACTGGTGACAGAAGAATAGAAGTAGAAAAAAAGCGCCTAGACTAAAAGAGGCAAATGAAAAATACAGTAGGCATTTCAGCACAACTTAAACTAGCCAGAAATGCAACAGACTATGAGGAGACACTCATAAAGAGAAGCAATCATCATAAAAGCATAATGATGGCCCTTACATGTTGTTGGCTTTTTTTAATAATCATCTATATTAAATAGACTACAGTGGCTTCCTAAGAGGAAGAGCTGCATCATTATCAGATAGTGATAGGAAGATGCGAGGAGTACTAGTTTCCTGGAAATTATGAATCTTTGAAAGGTATCTCTTTCATGTGAGAAAGGAATAAAAAGGGGAGAAACTTCCAAAGCTTGTGTGAATTTGAAACTACTGTTTCTAATGTCATGTTGGAAGGTTCAACGCGAAGAGTCCTTACTTCTAACAGTGGTTCTAGTGGTGATTAGAAACTGAATAAAATCTAAGTGTTAATAATGATTAGAATACATTAGATACAATAGGTCAAAAAAGCTTCATAGGCTGATGCAGTACATATAGGTTTACACAGGAAACTCTAAATCCAAGTTTAAAAAAGCATTTCTGGCATAAGCCGGAGATAAAGTATATATTTGGCTATAAATTATTAGTCACGTTACTTAGAAATACTCTCATTAGAGGAAAACAGCTATACATATAATTCTATATATGCAATCATTATTTTCTCGAGCAGTTCTGCCTGGTGTCTGAAAATAGTTAGCAGTTTCTTACCCATTCTCATACTACCAGTGAAACTACTGAGGTGACTCGAGTCTGCAGGCCTTCCTAGTAGTCTAGTATTCCTTTCTGAACCTCAGTGTGCTTACTAATATAAGTTACATACTATTACATGTAATATTTTCAATATTGCTAAAATTCATGCATTAAACAATTGTTAGAAGTAAGAGTAGGGAAGGACATTTGATGTAACTTTAGCCAGAAAGTTATATCTGAAATTTTAATATGGATTTTTCTCTGTAGACACAGGGATATGTTTCATGAAAAACAGATACTGAACGGTAAGGCAATAAATGCTGTCATACAGAGAATCCAAAGATGTTTCAGCTGTTTCCATGCCTACAGAAGACTAAAAAGTATTCCCCTGAAAAATTACAGATACTAGTACTCAATGGCTTTGCAACCTCTACAACCATTAGCACAGTGTGGACTGCTGTCAAATTACATTTCCATGTTAAAATTAAGGATGGCATTATATATCCATTGGGAAGGATATGACTGAAATGTGTCAATTCAACATTTCTTTAGATCTAAATGTCTTTCTATTATCTTGAGCAGAATAAAATCTTTGGATAAGTGAAACTGCAGTTTTTTATTCACAAAGGACTTAGAATGTTTCTGAGAATTAGCATCTAGTAACTCAGATTCAGAAGCTAATCTTTTATTCCCCACTCAATCTGTACTCATATGAGGAGAAAAATGATCTTCCTTCATACCTCTATAAGAACTAAATATGGATGAAGTCATAAGTTTGTCAAGACTCCAATATGTGTTCCATTGAAATATGAATTACTTTCAAGAGGTCCTTTAGCATAGAAGCTCATTAATTTCATAAAGGTACCCTACAAAAATATTCTCCTTCAATAGGAAGATGTTGGCTCTGACTCTACCTTCAGTTTAAAGATACCCAGCAACACATCAGCTGCTCCACCAAAAGTCACAATGAATGCTGGACACAGCAAGGTTTCCCATGAAAAATGGTCAAAAGACTGTTCAGGGATATCTATCTGATAGCTGCATGCATATGTGTCTTCTGCAGAACTACCACCTCTGCCTATAGTCTAAAAGGAAACAGGTAAAGCCCAGTAAAAGTCAGTTATTTCCTTAGAGTTAAATCTGCTTGTGAAAAATATTGCTCCAAAATCTAAAACAAATAAAGTGCATTCTTCAGCATCTCAACAGCAGCATTAATATCTCTCTCCTATGCATATTAGAAGTTCATAAAGGTAATTGCCTGTATTCTTTGCAAATCTATTTGTTGAAAAAAAGCAGTTAAGAGGGACATGTTCTCAAAGCAGAGGAGGCTGGAGGGAGAAAGCACTTGAAAAAAGTTTTTTTAAAAGAATACATATTTTAAAACAAAGGAGGAGTCGCACAAAATTAATTGTGCATAGTACTATTTAAAACACTTTGGAAATTTCAGTATTAAGCATTCATTGATAGTAATAGACTTATTTCTACTTGGTGGATTTTTTTCCTATTACCACTGTACTTGGTAATCTTTGCCCATTTGTTTTTGCAAACTGTAGACAATAAATTATGAAAACCTGCAGATTTACATCTAGCTTTAGCAGCTGTGGTATAACTTGGTTTCAGGATTTTTCTCTGATATGTAGTAGAACGAATGTGCTGAGCTCAATGTCAATACTGGTTTGGCTGGAAGCTGGACTCAGTGACATGGAAGATCTCTCTCAGCCCTCTATTCACAGGATATATTTCAAACATTTCCAGAAAGAAAGTCATCTGCAGAGATGCTGATCCCAGAAACGGTTAGAAGTATACAGAAAACAAAAGTAGCTGTATAAATTCTGCAAAAATGATCAAAACATCCCAGTAAAAGCTACAGTGATCACAGAAAGATAAAAGGCAAATTGAATGGACATCAGCAGCTAATCTCATAAGTATCCAAACAGTAATTTAAAAATCCACCAACTTCACTGCCTGAGGAGGCTGCCAAAGCACACATTCATTTGTTAAATACTTTTGACAGTTTGATAGCCAGATCTGTGACAGCTGTGACAGTACGATGACTAAAACAAAAACGGAACAAGCCAGAGATTGTATGGAACTTAATCAAACTTACAAGTGTAAAACACACTTCTCTACTTTGCTACTTTGAAAGGACTAGAGAATCCCCATTTTTTTTACAGTAAATATATTTTTGATCCTGAATTTTGTCATTCTCAGGGCCAGACTTTCCGTGAAGTCTTTCCTTCTGCAAATGTTTTACCAAAAAGATCAGACTAAAAGTTTTGGTTGCTGATGCATTTTAGAAAAACTAACTAGCTGATGTAGTTGGGGTAGGGGTGGCTTTTGAGTCTCTTTTGAATCAAGATTAAGTATGAAACTTCTCAACAGCCCAGACTAGTAGGACAGTTATAGTCATCCATTCTAAGACAGTTGGCTACTGTGACTTGATCACAAAGTTGGAAATCAAGATAAACGCTGAATTTGGGATCAGGGAGTTTATTTTGCTTTTGTCCCATTTAAGATAGGTAGGGACCATGAGACTCACAGCAGGATGAAAGAGATCTCCCTCATGACCTGTCTTTCCTGGGATCTGCCACTGACAGAACTACAGTATCCTGTGCTGAGCCTGGAGCATCACACAGGTCAGTCTTCTACAGACTAAAATAGTTTAAGGTATTCAGTTCTCTACAGAGGTGATGCAAGACATCTCACACAGGTGGAGACCGAAGAGTGTTATACATATAAAAATGGTCTGTCACCTTAGTCTAGGATATCTTGCAATCCAAGCATTGCTAGTGTAGACTGGAAAAGTGAAGGAATGTTGGAACACACATATAATCTAATACAAACTTAAGAAGTATTATTTAGAACATTTAAATTATTACTTCTGGCTATTTAATGAATATTTTTATTTCCAGTTATTAATGGCAAATAATTACTGGCACCAATGAGAAATTTGTTCAGAGTAAAACTCTTGGGAAATACTCATTCCATTCTTTAGCTTCATGGTGGAAGATTTTAATCATTGCAATGACCACTGTGTGGCCTATGAACAGTAAATCCTTTGAACGGGAGCATAGGAGAGGTAAGAACACTGAAAAAATGTTTTCTTTTCACACTTATCTCCAAACTCAGGCCTAGCAATAAGTTCAGGTTCATCATATTATGACAGCTAACATAGAAGAAAACCCATCATATTTCAAATCATTCAAACATATCAAGATATATATGTAGTGGAATAATTATTGTAGTGGAGTAAATTATTTTTTCGCTACTAGCAGTCTGTGATCCTGTAGATCACAATAATCATGGTTACTGGTTATTTTACAAGACTCTATTCTAAGAGTTTAAAATGCATGTGTATATCGCACTGAATTATGCCCCTTCCAGCCTGCATGCTCTGCAAATCCTCTTCTTTATTTCTCCATTCTAGTGTGTATCTAGTCACATTATGGCCACACCAATTTTGTCAGATAGCTGGATTGTTTAAGAAAAGCCATACCAGTGTGTCTACATTTGCTCGGATTTGTAATACAGATCTATACATTTTTTTTTAGATAAAATATCCAAGTACCTAATTCCCCAATCAGTAGCTTCGGTCATTTGCAGACTACTGATTTACTTGTGGATTATACCAAGCCACTCAAATGAAAGGAGCTTTATAGTTTACATGACTTTATGTGGATATTGCCAAGAAGACAAACATGACATATTGTTTCTGGTTTTAGACCTGTCCCTGTCACCTTTCCAGTTTATATGTTTTCTTTTCAACAATGAAGTTCAGCTACTTTTACCATATTGAGTATTATTCATATCTGGTTACCCACAATGACAAATACTGCTCTACTATACCTCCATAAAGTTGTCTATGTGTGGTTTGTAACAAAAGAAAAGAGGTCCAGAGATAAATGGCTTAGTCTCTACAGCTCTTGGAAGTTGGTCAGCCTTTGCCTGCTGAAAGATTAAAGGAAATACATCTTGCTCTGAGTAACGAGTGAGAAGGGAAGAATCTATCTCTTGAAAGTAAAATGTTATCTAAACTATGGATCATCTTGAATAGGGGTTTCAAGATGCAACTTGGTAGGAATTTGACAGATTTCATATCATTGGCTGAACAATATATTTTCTGCCAGCCAAAGCAGTGTTTGTAAACTGTACTGCCTGGTGACTGATGATGCCAAGGGCAAACGATGAACAGAGAATAAGAGAAGAGATGAAAAGAAGCTCTGCTGGCATAATGGGGAGAAATGGTCCTTCATCATCCTATCAGGGCTATGACTCTGTGAGGTATAAATCATTGTCCTCTGCCTCACAGCCTGGGATAAGCACAGCACAATAAATTCATTAAAATAAAACATTCAGAGTGTTGCATGTATTTTTATGTGGTAACAGGTTTGTTTTCCTGACAGCTTTACAGAAATGCCTCTTTTGTTGGAATGTATCCATGCAGATATAAACCGAGCTGTGTGATATATGTGAATATCTAAGCAACAATAAATGCAAAGCACACTTTATTTGATAGTGTAAATCAGTTTCAACACCATTTTGAACTAAACAGTGCTTTTTCATTGCCTTTATGCCAGACTCGGAAGACAGGAGCACTCTACTGGGTCTCATTTCCTTTTGAATAATTTAAACCAAATGAAGATTGGTTTATGATTTGCTGCAGTTTGAATCTCTCAAAGTAAGTTTAATAAGAAAGTTAGCGACTTCAATTGTCTGCTTTGAAATCAAGATATTATTAAAACTAAAACTGTAAAAAGGGCTCTGGACCATTGATTTTTACTATTAGGGAAGAAGTGTTGTTTGATGGGATTCATATAACACCATTACTTTATATCTATAGATTTACACCTACTAATGAGATTCGTTAATCTCTATAATGAACAGTTCTTCACTGAAGACAACTACATAGCATTTTTTCTTTATATAAGGCCACAGGTATTATGAGCCACATCATGTAACCTCATAGTTTATTACAGGCAAAATTTCTATGGGTTTCAGCTCTATGTCTGAATTACAGATTTGGACTTATGTTATTACCAAGTAAAACACTTCATTAGATGTAAATGTTTAGAGTTCTAAAGAAAACTGAGTTGAAGATTTTTAATTTTAACAACAAACATTTAACCTTTGTGGTATCCTGCACTTTTCAAAGACACACAGCTACACCATTGTCATAAATTTGATCAGAAAAAATGCCTTTAATCAAAACAGAGTGTGAATCATGAAGGTTTAATTGATTCTCCATGCATTCCTTTTAAAAATTGTTTGCCCTTAATATTTCTAAATTAAATTAATTCAAAATTCTGCTGTAAATACAACAGAAAATTAAAGAATGCAAAATGTGGATTGATTTTAAATATTTATTTCATCCTCTTTATGCAAAGAAGTTTTTGTCATATTTCCTGCCTGAGAGTTCTCAAAACACGAAACAGACACATTTTCCACTGTTCTGTTATTCTAATATTTGTAGCATCTGCACATTTCAAAACCAGTATATCAAAGCTGCTTTAGATTTTCCCTTCACTAGAGCATTACATGAGGATATCAATACCAAATATTTTCTTGCTTTTGACTTGCAACTCTTATATACATATTAATATATAT
>NW_008660819.1:0-11082 GCF_000695815.1 Acanthisitta chloris
TCAGCAGAGCTTGCTCCTTATCAGCAGGTTCAAGGCTCGGTCACAGCACGCTGTAGGCCTTACACCATACTACAAGCTGGGTTGTCAGCTCCAAGGAAATCATGTCCCTTTTCGCATAGCCATTCCTCCATACTTAACCATGGACACTATCTCCCATGAATGTGAGGCATGCCACAGTTAAGCAAGCCGAGACGTTAAAGCTCATTTTGTATGGAGGACGATGGCTGAAATATAATTGTGGAGAGGCTTTGCGGGTTTGTTTATTTACAATTCGCCCAATGGAAAGTGCCATGTGCTTACAATAGTGGAAGTAAACACCGGATGGTTGGAAACATATCCTGTGCCTCATGCCACTGCCCAGAAGACTATCCCGGGCCTTGAAAAGAAGGTTTTGTGGTGACATGGCACTCCGGAAAGAATTGAATCAGACAATGGAACTCATTTCCGAAACAAATTCATAGACACTTGGGCCAAGGAACATGGCTTTGAGTGAGTATATCATGTTTCCTATCATGCATCAGACTCTGGAAAGATTGAATGATGTAATGGACTGTTGAAAACCACACTGAGAGCAATGTGTGATGGAACTTTCAAACACTGGGATACTATTTAGCAAAGACCACCTGGTTAGTCAACACCAGGGGATCTGCCAATCAGGCCAGCCCTGCACAGTCAAAACTTGCATACTGTAAAAGGGGATAAAGTCCCTGTACTGCATGTTAAGACCATGCTGGGGAAAACTGTCTGGATTATTCCTGCCTCAAGCAAAAGGAAACCCATCCAGGGGGTTGTTTTTGCTCAAGGACTGGGGTTCACTTAGTGGATAATGGGGGAGGATGGGAAGTTCAGTGTGTGCCTCAAGGGTATTTGATTTTGCGTGAGAACAGCCAATGAATTGAATTGTATGATGTTAATGGCTGTGTAACACTATGTATTATCACATCCATGGTGGCTATGTGCATGTCACTTCACTGAGAACCTCACAGCATTGATCACAACCACCAGCATTTTGGGGATCTGAACCTGACCTCCTCTGATTGTTGCACCGGAGGAAGAATGAACTCTGATAAACTGAACCAGCAGAGCAGTACCAGAATCAGGACTGCCTTAAATATGCAAGACACATCATCTTTCTTGCTTGCAAGACTGTCACCAAGGATGAAGGGCAAAATCATGGACTAAATGAATTCAACAAACATTTTTTTTGTGGGCATTTTATAAACATTCAACAGAGATATTCCATAGACTAAAGGAATGGTATCAATATAAATAAATAGGGAAGATGGTGGAACTTGGCATGATGTAAATGGTATGGAATAAGGGGTGGAATGTAGCTGGTACAATGATGTATTTGGATTCAGAATGAGAATAATGTTGATAACACACTGATGTTTTGGTTTCTGCTAGGCTGTGTTTATCTTAAATCAAGGATGTTTTCTTTCTTATGTCTCATGCTCTGCCAGTGAGAAGGTAGACAAAAGAAACTGGGAGGGAGCATAACTGGGACAGGTGATCTGAACTGTCCAGAGGGATATTCCACACCATAGAATGTCATTCCCAGTATATAAACTGGGGTGGAAATTACCTGGGGTGGGCTAATCTGGGTTTGTGAACAGGGGCTGGTATTGGTCCACAAGCAGTGAGCAATTGTATTCTGCGTTGTTTTGTTGAGTTTTGGTTTTTCTTTCCCTTTTTATTATCCATTAGTATTTTATCTCATTTTGTTCTCAGTTATTAAACTGTTCTTATCTCAGCCTATATATTTTACTTTTGTTTCTCCACTCCATTCCACCAGGGCAGGAGAGGAGGGAGTGCAAGTGGCTGTATGGTTCTCAACTGCTGGCTGGGATTAAACTGTGACAACTCTGTTATTAATATAGTTGATGCTACTGTTCATTTTCTTACTTTATTACTGGGTTTTAGTAAACTGTTCTTATCTCAACCCATGATCTTTACCTTTTGTGCCTCCAATTCTCCTTTCCATCCCGCCTCAGGGCGGGGGGGCAGGGGGAGTGAGCGAGCAGCACATGGTCTTGGGTGTTTCAGTGGGAACACTAAATTGGGAAATACCAATGACCTAAAGCATGACAAGATGATAATCTAGTTGAAGGGAATTCCCCTGATAAGGTCTATTCTAGACCATCTGAAAAACAAGGGGACTCTTATTCCCAAAGCAAAATGTCAAGCATGTAGTCAAATGGTTTGATTTTTAGGCATAACCTGGTAAGGTGGCAGATGGTGTATTCCCTCTGATACCTTATAGCAAATATCTGAAGAAGGAGCTCTGACAAGTCTTAGGAAATTCAGGATTCTGGTGATAAAATATTCCAAGATTTAGTATAATTGCTGAACCCTTATATAATTTGTTAAAGACATGCTACCTGGGTGTCGTGGTTTAACCCCAGCCAACAGCCAAGAACCACACAGCCTCTCACTCACTCCCCCACCCCGAAGACAGGAGGTATTTAGCCATCTCCAGGAGAGCAGGGCCCATCACACGTAACGGTTCCTTGGGAAGACAGACGCCATCACTCCAGATGTCCCCCCTTCCTCCTTCTTCCTCCCACCTTATATACTGAGCATGATGTCATATGGTATGGAATATCCCTTTGGTCAGTTTGGTCACCTGTCCCAGCTGTGTCTCCTCCCAATCTCCCATGCATCCCCAACTTCCTTGCCAGCGTGGCAGTATGGAAAGCAGCAAAGGCCTTGACTCTGTGTAAGCTCTGCTCAGCAATAACAAAAACATCTCTGCCTTATCAACTCTGTGTTCTGCACAAAACCCAAACATAGCCCCATACTAGCCTCTATGAAGAAAGTTAACTCTACTTCAGCTCAAACCAGCACACTGGGAATAGAAATTTATTCATGAAAAAGCATTTTGTTTATTAATATGCAATGTTTCAGAACATCATGCTATGGGCCCAGTAATACTAGGAGTTACTTTTAGTCTACATATAGGGTTCTCAGGAAAAGGATATAAATGGTGATTGTGTTGACAAGTTCCTGGTTGTCCTGGTTTCAGCTGGGATAGATTTAATTTTTTTCCCTAGTAGTTGGTACAGAGCTGCATTTTTGGATTTAGTGTGAGAATGATGTTGATAACACACCGATGTTTTGATTGTTGCTAAGTAGTGCTTACTTTAAATCAAGGACTTTTCAGTTTCCCATACTCTGCCAGTGAGCAGGTGCACAAGAAGCTGTGAGAGACCATAGCCAGGACAGCTGACCCAAACTAGCCAAAGGGATATTCCATACCATGGAACATCATGCTCAGTACATAAACTGGGCAGAGTTAGCCAGGAGGAGCTGAACGCCACTTGGGGATGGGCTGGGCAATCAGTCAGTGGGTTGTGAGCAATTGTATTGTGCATCACTTGTTTTTCTTGGGTTTTATTTCTCTCATCATCCCCATTTTCATTACTATTCTTATTATTTTTTTCTTTGTTTCAGTTATTAAAATGTTCTTAACCCACAGGTTTTAACATTTTCTGATTCTTCTCCCCTTCCTACAGGGGGGATGGGGAGAGGGTGAACTGGCTGCTGCGTGGCACTTAGTTGCCAGCTGGGGTTAAACCACAATACTGATAAAGCCCAATTTACTCAAATGGGTGTCATAATTCCCAATGTTCACCTTTGGAAAAATCATTACTACTTACACAGTCCTGTTAGATACTGAATCCATCATATTAGAAATTTGATCCCTGTTCCCTATTCTTAAAGGAGTTAGAGAATCTACTCCTGTTCCAGAGGGAATTGCACACTCCAGTACAATTCAGAAAACAGTAATGTACATAGCATGTTGTGACTGGGCTGAGGGGAAACCTGGTCTTACAGAGAAATTAAAGTAGTATAATATCCAATGGCAAGAGAGTGCTGAACAGTCCCTTGATATGACACCCTCATCCATTCAAGATTCACCATCCCCACCGGATTTACACAAAGGTCTCGAGGTTTGGTTTACAGATGAATCGGCATAAAGGCTTGAAGGGAAATGGAAGGGCAAGGCTGCCCTCTTGCGACCTTCGGCGAGAACAGCTAAAACATAGAGGAGTCAGCTCAGTTGGCTGAGCTCAAGGCGGCAGTGCTACCTGCCTAGAGGAGCGACGGCAAAATTTTTACTGGTTTCTCTGCGGCATGGTTTGGAGCTACTCAATGGCGCCTGTACTCGGAAGCTCAAGGATGGAAAACTGAAGTAAGAGTAGTTTGAGGAGAGGAACTATGGGGAACAAACGATATCTAATAGCTCAAGCAAAACCAGATAATGAAAATCCACTTACATTAGGGCATATACCAGCACATACTGAGAGTACAGATTTAGAATGTGGATGGAATTATGAAACACATATTTTATCTAAAGAACCTAAGAAAGGAAATGATATTGATGTCTTTTAAAATATTTTTTTCTCCACTTCTCTATTTGGTTAACATGTCAAGGTTTTGGTAGCAGGGAGGCTGAAGAGGTGGTTTCTTGTGAGAAGATTCCAGAAGCTGCCCCCACGTCAGATGGAGCCAGTTCCAGTCAGCTCCAAGACAGAACCACCACTGGCCAAAGCTGAGCCATAATATGATAACATACTTAAGAAAATATAAAAAACAATGTGCAACAGTCACTGTGAGAAAGGAATGAGAATATGTGAGATAAACAACTGCAGACCCCAAGGTCAGTGGAGAAGGAGAGGGAGAAAGTGCTCAGACACCAGAGCAGAGATCTCCCTGCAGCCCATGGTGAAGACCTTGGTGATGTGAGCTGCCCTCCTGCAGCCTATGAAAATCTACCTGCAGCCCCTGGAGGACCCCGCACCAGAACAGGTGGATGTGCTCTGAAGGAGACTGTGTTCCCATGGAGGGCCCATGCTGGAACAGGCTCCTGGTGGGAACTGCAGCTCGACACACCCCCTCCCCCTGAGCCTTCTCTTCTCTAGACTAAAGACTCCTCCTAAGGCAGACCAGGATATCATTGGACCTTTTCTCAGAGCACATTGCTGGCTCATGTTCAACCTGCTGTCCACCAGGACCCCCAGGTCCTTTTCTTCAAAGCTGTTTTACAGCTGTTTCATCCTCATCATGTACTGGATCCTGAGGTTATTCCTCCCCAGGTGCAGGACCTGACATTTCCCCTTGTTGAACTGCATGAGGTTCCTGTCAACCCATTTCTCCTGCCTATTGTGGTCCCTCTGGATGTCAGTATGACTGTCTGGTGTATCAGCCATTCCTCACAATTTTGTGTCATCAGCAAACTTGCTGAGGGTATATTCTGTCCCAACATCCAGATCATTAATGAGGACGTTGAACACATTCAGACCCACTATTGACACTGCTAGTTACTGGCCTCTAACTAAAACTTTGTGCCACTGATCACCACCCTCTGGGTCCTCTGGGAGACAAGTGTTAAAGGCCTTATTGAAGTCTAAGTATACAGTGTTCTTCCCTCATCTACCAAGACAGTCATATCATCATAGAAGATGATCAGATTGGTGAAGCATGACTTCCCTTGATGAATCCATGCTGACTACTTCTGATGACCTTCTTGTCTTTAATATGCCTCTAAATGGTTCCCAGGATTAGCAGCTCCATCACTTTCCCAGGGATCGCAATGAGGCTGACCATCCTGTAGTTCCCCAAGCCCTGCTTCTTGCCCTTCTTTGAAGACAGGACTGACATTTGCTTTCCTCCATTCCTCAAGCACCTCTCTCATTCACCAGGATCCATCAGAGATTATTGAAAGTGGCCTCACCATGACATCTCTCAGCTCCCTCAGCACTTGTGGGTGCATCCTTTTGGGGCCCATGGACTTACGTATGTCCAGTTCACTTAAGTATTCCCTGATCTGATGTCTTCCTTGCTCTATGGGGCTTTGGATTCCTGAAATCCAGTCTTTCTAGTAAAGACTGGAGCAAAGAAGGCATTCAGTACCTCAGCCTTTTCCATGTCCTGTGTAGCCATGTCCCCCATCTCTTTGAGCTATGGGCCCATATTTTCCCTAGTGTTCCTTTTGTTGTCTGTGTACTTAGGGAAGCCCTTCTTGCTGCCTTTGATTCCCCATGCCAGATTCAAATACAGGTGGGCTTTGGCTTTCCTAACCTTCCTTTCAAGTTGCCTATCCTTGCTTCCACCCTCTGTATGTTTCATTTTTATGTTTGAGTTTGTCATAGAATCAACCTGGTTGGAAGAGACCTCAAAGATCATCGAGTCCAACCCTACTGTCATTACTAGACCATGGCACTAAGCGCCACATCCAGTCTCGTCTTGAAAACCTCCAGGGATGGTGAATCTACCACCTCCCCATCAGGAGATCCCACCTCCTCTTGTCAGGAGAATCCTATCTCCTCCTGTCCAGGAGCTCCTTGCTCATTCACACAGGTCTCACAACATTTTTATCTGACTTTCTGCTCATTGGGACAGATCACACTTGAGCCTGTAGAAGGCTAATATTAACCAGCTTTCTAGGTCCCCTCTAGAGCCTTATCCCATGGGACTCTGTCAAGCAGATCTCTGAAGAGGACAGTCTGCTCTCCTCAAGTTCAGGATTGTGAGCTTGCTTTTTACCCTCCTTTTTAAGATCCTTAACTCCATTGTCTCATGGTTGCTACAGCCAAGGCTGCCTTTTGGCCTCACATCCCCAATGTCACCAAAATCAAGAATAAGACTCCTTAACACCAATGTAGTATTAAGAAGTAGGCATTCTTTATTGCAGCACTGGATGCACAAAGGAATGCTCCACCTAATGTGCATACCAACTATCCAAACTTTTCACTACTTATACATTTCAGTAAGCAGAGGAATTCATGCTCATTGGTTAAAAGTTACCTACTTCTTATTGATTAGTACTCTATTTTCTATTTGTTAGTGATTTCTCTCTTCATATGCTAAGTATTTCCCTGAAATTTTTACCATAATCCCATCCTTAATTATCATTCTTCTCATCCCTCTGAATAATCAGGCAAAGACTCCTCTGTTACTAGGGCACAGTCCAGGGCTGCAGGTTTGTAACAAAGCTTGTTTAGCCAAGGCTGGATGCTCTAATTTGTAAGGAGTAAAGCTGCCATCCAGTGGCTCTTCTCCAGTACAAAACTCAGTTTAACAGCAACAGGGTGGAGAAAAAGTTCATGTTCTCTGGATTTAAATGGGGATCTGTAAATCTGCTAATTTCTTTTTTTCTTTTCATCTTTAACCTAGATAGCACACCAGCTGCAAACTGCATTGAGAAAAGTTATGAGCTTACTTTAAATCATCACTAGCTTCTGTTCTTGTTGACTTGGGTTTTGAATGTATAACTTGATAATCATTCTGCCTACATGAAGCTGGAGATAAGCACAAAATAATTTTTAAAAAATGCCTCCTAGTGAAATAATAATGTTCTGCTAATGTACACAGCACATTTTAAAATGGAAGACACATTTATAAGCTTAATTCAAAGCTTGTAAGAATAATTTCATTTTTCAACAGGCTTTGAATCAGGTCCTCTTTGAAGAGAAAGGAAATTTGAAGTTATGCAATCTGGAGGAAAATTATCATGCATAATACATATATTACATATATTCATCTCTGGGGACTGACAGATCCACAGGTAGCATTAGAAGGAAATTTCCTGATGTTTATCCCCTTGCAGATCCCACTCAAACATAAATGTTTTTATCTACTGAAAAGCCGAAGCTCAGGCTGGTGAATAAGGCAGAAGGATAATCTGCTCCTGAGACAAATCATATAAATTCCCTTTCCTTCCATTTCCCCCTGTCTAAGATAGGGATAATGCTTATTTATCTTGCAGGCAAGATGTGAGATTCAATACACTGTGAATTACTAAGGATTTCAAGCTCCTCAAAAATGAAAGAGTATTTGTGTACTTCTTAATACTGTTTATACAAGACAAAAATCTATCAAAGGCTTGTAGAAGGTTGCATTGCCCAACTTCTTCCACTCTGCCTCTCCCCAGATAATACTTCTTAGCAGAACCCCTGGCTCTCATGGCACCAGTGAAGATAGAGGTCTGTCCTTTTTAAATGTTATTATTAACTTCAAGTACTCTTGTTACAATAAACTTGCTAACAAGGATGAATGATGTTTAGCTTAACCAGAAGAAAGCAAAGCCATACTTTCAGCACAGGTCAGGGAGACATAATTGAGCTAATGAAGAGCTCTGGACCACAGACTGCAAAGTTAGAGTTACATTAAGTGAAATGGGATAAATTCAGATGCAAACAAGAGCATGAATGCCAACAGTAAGAATACTGAAGAAAGTTAGCTGGAGTTGTGGTAGATTCAGAATCAGGGCAGATGTTTAAACCAAATGTAGATATTTTTCTGGAAGTCATTCATTTGGAGCATGAATTTACTGATAGAAATCAGATAGCCTCTTTTACCCCACAGATCAAACTAGATTATCACAAGGCTTTCTCTGACCTTAGGATGTGTTTGTAAAAATTGTTTCATTGTTAGAAATACTTGTTAGGAGTAGCAGAAACTGTTGAAGTTAATGAAAGGGAAGAAAAAAAACATTTGAGGTAAGTTTAAAAATAGGAATATTCTCTAAGGAACAGCTGCTCACATTTATTGGAAATTAGTAGAATGTTCACAAATGTCTCATATGTGGAAAGTCAAAATATTTCAATCAATCGGTCATATATTTAGTAACACAGTTAGAAATGGGTTTTATTGTGGGAAAAAAAATGTCACTCCTTAAAATATTTTTTACTTTTATCTTTTATATTTTCTATAGAGACCACAGAGAATCTTGTCTTATTCTTTTTCTTCATACAAAGGTGCAACACTAAAACCTCCAGCATTTTCTGTTTATGGTGAGCAACACTCCTCTCCCATTTCCTTCATCATTTGTCCTGACCCTTCAGGTGGAAGTGAACACTAGCTGAAATGAATGCAATTTTTGATTTCAGGATATTGGGAGGACAGGCACTTTTTTCTGAGTTTTGATTATTCTGAGTGAATTAACCTTCCTTATCTTTGGACATGTTAAAATCAGACATTTAAATATGAGGCAGTTGCCCTCTAAGGTTCATCTCATTTTTCTTACATGTTTATGCTATGATGAGCTGAATTGTCCTCTGGAGGTGCCTACTTCTCTCCTTTGACTATATGAAGAGCTTAGCGTGACTAGAACAGTTTTAGATGTCTAACTTTGACAAATTTATTTTGCCTCCTGTTTCCAGCACAATCTAAACTAGAACCACCTTGTCTTTACTCAAGACAAGTTTCATGATTAGTTTTGAAAATTTTAGTCTGTTCTTATTCAAATCCATTCACAACCCTAACTAATGCTTGCAAAAATATATTACACTTACTAAACATAAAAGCAAAGAAAGAAAAGCATTTTACTTCTTGTGAGTCACTAATATCAAAATCCAGTCCATTTTACTTAGGATGGTAATCCTGCTAATAACCTTGAGGTAATTCAAATAGGAGGCTTCCAAAAGACCCTCATTTGCAGGAAAATTTAAGCCAGAAGAATGAAGCAGCTGTAGCTCTCTCATCTGAAGTTTGCTACTAAAGAATTACCTAACAATTGGTATACAATCAGAAATTAATACCCCTGTTTCATAGATCAGACATTAAGTACCTATGTAAAGGGGTTGTATAGAGGTGGGAGATGGCCATTCCTGCCAAGGATGTAGTGAGAGGACTAGAGGGAATGGTCATAAACTGAGGCAGGAGAGATTCAGATTAGATGTTAAGAGAAATGTTTTCCCTGTTAGGGTGTTTAGGCACTGGAATAGGTCGCCCAGGGAGGTGGTGGAGTCACCATCCCTGGAAGTGTTGAAGAGGCATGGCATTTGGACAGTGGAGGATATGGTTTAGGGTTTAGGGGCTACTGCAGTGGCAGGTTAATGACTGGACTCGATGATCTCCGAGGTCTCCTCCAACCTTGATGATTCTATGGTTCAAAGTTGTCAAGTACCAACACTGTTCTAATTTTGAAACAAAACTTCTATCCTTAAATACAAAATTCTGTCTCATAACATGTTCTTATGCATATTTTCATTGGTCATGCTACAATCATGTTACAGCTCCTTGCAGTGGCAGGTTAATGACTGGACTCGATGATCTCCGAGGTCTCCTCCAACCTTGATGATTCTATGGTTCAAAGTTGTCAAGTACCAACACTGTTCTAATTTTGAAACAAAACTTCTATCCTTAAATACAAAATTCTGTCTCATAACATGTTCTTATGCATATTTTCATTGGTCATGCTACAATCATGTTACAGCTCCTTAAAATTAACAAGTTATTTGAAATATGTCACTCTAAAATTTATAAGGCTTATCCAGCAAATAACTCTATAGACACTTGCTCTCTATACTAAAACCAAAAAAAAAGATAATTTAAAAAACCCCAACAAACACAAAAATCCAAACCAAACCAAAAAATCCACAACTAATCCTGACCTCTGCATTATAAGAAGGTGCAAATGGCCTTCCTTACATTGAAGATCAAGATGATAATAATCTTCTCATTTTCCTTCTAATATTTCATGAATCATCAAGCATCATTATGTCTGCCTTTTCCAGCTGGTCTCTGGAAACAAGAATGTGCACCTGAATAAGGACATCAGACCCTGGTTTAATAGTGCACAGAGTTTTAGCTGCCTCATGGAAGATTTTCAGGTCTGTGTAATGAGAAAAACTTGACAGATGCAGCCACACTTAGAGAATTTTTATTTTGCACTGGTTTTTTCCTTATTGCCCCATGACTTCTGCCAGTGATATGGGATAGCCTCAGCTGGAAATTATTGCAGTGAGCAAGAATACCATCTAGTGGTAATTCATAGCCCCAGATAGACCTTTGCTTGTTTTTCATAGTTTTTTTCCATAAAGCTTTATTTTTCTAGTTAGCACCAGGGAAGCCTTGGTTGTTTAGAGGTACAGAGGTACCACATCTTAGCTTTCTGAACTCTTACAACCACCTCTTCCTCTGTGGTGCCTCACAGCTAGAGCTACATCTCATGCATGTACCAAGGACTATGTCTCATGCAGTTACAATGACATGAAACCGTTGGAGCAAGTACAGAGGAGGCCACGAAGTTGATAAGAGGACTGGACCATCTCCCCTATGAAGACAAGCTGAAGA
>NW_008660819.1:11216-12167 GCF_000695815.1 Acanthisitta chloris
TATTAGGAACTGCAGTGACAGGACAAGGGGCAATGGGTTCAAATTGAAGGAGGGGAAATTTAGGCTAGATATTAAGAAAAAGTATTTTCCTGTGAAGGTGGTGAGATGCTGGCACAGGTTGCCCAGGGAGGTAGTAGATGCCCCAACGCTGGCAGTGTTCAAAGCCAGTCTGAATGAGGCCTTGAGCAACCTGGTCTAATGGGGAGGTATCCCTGCCCATGGCAGGAGAGGTTGGAACTAGATGATCTGTAAGTTCCATTCCAACACCTAAAATTCTATGATTCTATGATTCTATGATCAGATCCCCTCCCCTTTACAGAGGCACAATTAATTGAGGCAATGGTCTTTGAGGGCCTTCTGTGACCCCCGGTGGTCATTTTTGATCCTGTCCTTTGGTTGAACCTTTTACTCTTGGCCACAGTTTCTTCTTCAGGTGTTTTGCTGAGCCTGCTTGAATCCCCTCCCCTTTACAGAGGCACAATTAATTGAGGCAATGGTCTTTGAGGGCCTTCTGTGACCCCCGGTGGTCATTTTTGATCCTGTCCTTTGGTTGAACCTTTTACTCTTGGCCACAGTTTCTTCTTCAGGTGTTTTGCTGAGCCTGCTTGAATTTAATGACCAGACTGTCCTTCATGTACCAAAGTAGGCCTTATCCAAGAATTCATGTATCCAAATTGTGTCTAGCAAATGGACAAACGGCCTTGGTTATTTTTTGCATCTGGTTACATTTCTCCCCTTTGAGACTTTCCGAAATAACCATTTTTAGATAGTCTCATTACTTATTCTCTACAACCTACAACAAATTATACATTAAGTCTTACTACTTACTTTCTACAACCTACAAGAAGTTATACATTAAGCATCAAACATTAAAATTTCTGTGAACAATACCTTAAGCCATTTCCAGTCCAGTGGTAAATCTCAGCAAATCCATAGCTGATGTAGTTCTCA
>NW_008660820.1:0-21868 GCF_000695815.1 Acanthisitta chloris
TGGGTTCATAGGAAATCTCTCATCTTCCGAAGAAAATAATCTCCAGCACGGCCAATTCCCTCAGGCATCGGATGCTTTGTTCCATTTTGCTCCATTTTCCTTGGGAAAAAGGTTTCTGTCCCTTCCACTCGTCAGCAGTCGCCGCCAGAGACTGAGAGATTCTTGGGCTTTCCCAATCCCTTGGTCAATGACCACATCTTGGGACAGGGATCCCAGTTGCCTGGCCTCACTTCCTTCCAGCATGGTGTCATTACCTGCAGCGTCCCAGATGCAGAGCAGCCAGGACAGGATGGGCTCATCTGTCTGGAGGGTGAATTCCCTCCTCAGCTCACGCAGCTCACTCAGGGATAGAGAGTACGTGGTGACCTCTTCTGTTGGGGATGAAGGTCCTGTCACATCATAATCAGTCACTGTGCAGGTTGATTTGCTCTTTGCTTTCTTCCTCTGAACGGAGGCAACGGCTACCAGTTCAGGCTGTTCTGGTTCCGTGACAGTTTGTGGGGGGATGCTGATGGTGCCTGTGGTTTCTTCCTCCCTCTGAGGATAATGTGCCATACCAAGCATTCTGACTTTCAGCATGGTATACGTGGTACAGGCCATGCTAAGCAGAACGAACAACAAGTATATGCCCTCCTTGACATTCAGAGAGAATCCCATATTTGCAAAAAATTCTGTGCCAGGCCTGAAAGGCTGGAAAAAACCATCCAAGGGCTGGGTGCCGTTGATGAGGCTCCAGAAATAGAAACCTAGACTAGGACCACCAAAGAAAACTGAGTATACACCCCAAACAATGTTCATTACCTTGGAGGTTAACATGCAATAGATATAATATACCAATAAAGCCATTCTCATAAGATTATTCGGCCTATACACGAGTATTACAGCCAGCAGGTAGTTCCCCCCCAGCTGCGGGAAAATATAGACTTAGGTAGCAGAACCATGTAAGCATTTTTAGCATCATAGCGAAATAGGTGGCCTCCACACTACAAAAAAAAATTGTAATTCTGACTTTTTCTCAGTATCGTGCCCCACGTTGGGCACCAAAATTTGTTTGAAAGCAAACTGGCAAGAGACTCTGAGTCAGAAGTACAATTTAATATGAAACACAAACCAAACAACAACAAATATAACAGTACAAAAAAAACCAACCAAAAAGAAAGAAACCACTGACAGAGTCAGCAAGTAACCCAACACCCTGTCAGTCAGGGCGCTGATAGCAGTCCGACTGAACGGTGCTGCAGTCCTCCTGGAGTGATGGGTCTATTGGAGCAGTGGTCCCGCAGATCCAGACCTCTCCAGAAAGTCCAGCAGCAGCCCTTGTCCTCTGGGGATCCAGCAGGTAAAAAAGGGTTCCTGTGCTGGTTCAAACCCGAGCTTGTATCTCTATGGGAATGCTTGGCTCCCCACCCCGATGTAGGAATGCTCAGCTCTCCCCTCTCTGGGGTGAGGCACCTCACAATGGGACATGCCTGAGTCCCAGACAGCCCATTAAACAGAGACAGCGCTGTGCGGGAGCCACCAGGGACCAGGAGGAGATAAGGATCCCTGCCCCACCTGCTTTAACAGCTTGTGGAGATGATAAGGGAATACATACCATTGGATATCCCTCAAACTGCAACCCAGGACAGATTAGAAAAGAAACATCCCTTCCCAGCTTTTTTCCTTTGTTTTTCTTGGGAACACTGAACAAACTGGACACCACACTCCGGAGAAAGTAGAGACATTTCTAAATGTATTGACAGAAGTAAAACAATCTATACACTTTGACTTGGAATTCTATACAATCTAAATCTATTCTGTAAAATCTTCAAGAATTTCCTGTTCTATACAGCTTTTAAATTCTATTCTCTACGGTTTTAGTTCTATACAATTTTCTATTCTCTATGCTTTTAAAACACTAAGAAATAAACGTGACTAGCACCTAATGGGGCGTACAGGCCCTCATCCAAATCATCAGCAAAGATATTAAAGAGAACTGGGCCCAGCACTGACCCCTGGGGAACACCACTAGTGACCAGAGCCAACTGGATGTGGCACCGTTCACCACCACTCTCTGGGCCATCCAGCCAGTTCTTAGCCCAGCAGAGAGTGCCCCTGTCCAAGCTGTGGGCTGCAGCTTTTCAGGAGTGTGCTATGGAAGACAGTGTCAAAAGCTTTGCTGAAGTCCAGGTAGACTAACTACATTCACAGCCTTCCCCTCATCCACCAGGTGTGTCACCTGATCATAAAAGGAGATCAGGTTGGTCAGACAGGACCTGCCCTTCCTAAACCCATCGCTGGGTCTGATCCCTTGTCCATCCTGCAGGTGCTGTGTGACTGCACTGAGGATGATCTGCTCCATGACTTTGCCAGACACTGAGGTCAGGCACATGATTGGATATTCCTTCAGATAGAAACAACAGCAGTTGCCTTTCTTAGAAAATAAAGATCTATAGCTGGAACTACTACTAAAATTGCCAGGGAAGTTAATTGTCATATTGGTGGTTCTCTGATAATAGTTTAGTAACTCTTTTCCCATTTTTAAGTCATTCCCCTGCACTACAATAATCTGCCTCGTTTTTGATTTCACATCCCTACTTCAAAGTTAAAGCCCATTTATGTGTCACCTCCATCCTCATGGTTTGTGTTAATTTTATTTCACATTACTCAAATGTGAAATAGAAATCAAAATAAAAGTGCACTGACTTTTTTGGTCCTGGTGGATTCTCTGTAAATAAGGAGGGAACAGACTTATTTTAAAGAAAAAAAGTCTTTCCAAATATCTATAGATATTTATGCACATAAATATATATGTTACATAAATATGTAATGATGTATAAACAGATAAAGATATATACATATGTAATATCTTTGTGACACTAAAAATGAAAAGCACTATTTGTTGTAATCCATACTAAGCTGTAACAGCACTACAAGAGTTAATTACTTAGACCAGCAGGCTGTGAAAGGAACAATCCTGTAGGAAATGTGGAGTGTACATTATTTCCTTAGTGATCTCTGCTTCCATGGAAACAATTTCTCAGCACAATTCGAAACCTCATAAAAATAGGGCAGTAGGTCTATGTAAAACAGCAAGACATTTACAATTAAATGACCCAAATGCTTTTATCTGGGCCATTAAATACTTCGTCCAGCATCAAACACCACTAGTGTTCCCTGGGATGTTAACCAGCAGCTCTTTCCCATGCACCAGCTCTGTGGGGCCTGTCCCTCACCTCCCTGGGGGGTGCACAGCACCAGCACAGCACCCTTCCCTCCCCTTGCAGGTACCAGGGCACACAGCTCTGCCACACCACACTTCTGGGGTGCACTGTCCACCTTACCCATGTGGGTCCTCCAGGCTCAGCAGAGCCAAGTGTCTCCAGCACAGCAGCAAAGAGTCAGGATGACTAATAGACCCAGAAGATCCCGATGATGCAGATGAGGATCTTCAGGATCTCTGGGGTTGTCTATGCAAACAAACCCCTTACATTGCTTACTGAGCCAGGACTCTGTGGAGTGTGAGAAATACTGGGCCCCCGTCCCAGCATCCCTGCCCCTGACTCCCACTGGATGATGTTCTCAAGGAGGCTGAAGCAGAGGCTATGTAAGAACAGATGAAGAAACAAGTCCATACCTAGCTACACAGGTACTGCCCAAGAAGTGCTCACTAGCCGCAAGTTCACACGCACTAGTAACCGTTTTGCTCTCGGTTCCAAACCTTTCCTGCATTCGCTGTACCAAAGCTCCCTCTGGTGGAACTGAAGGAACTTCCAGCCCTTGGATATTGCCACCCACTCGGAATAAAGAAATTCCAGAGCTGGCGCTCAGAGACAGGAGACAACCACAAACATGGACACAGCCTTCAGGGTATTGCATACACAGGCTTTATTAGCAGGCTCTTGTCTATCATCAGTCAGGAAAAGCAAAGAAGCAAAAGAAAAAAGTACTTAATATCAATGGCAGCAGCATTAATTTTTGTTTGGTCTTGGGGTTTGATTGTTTTCCTCAACTGTTCTTGGAAAGTTACTTATTTCAAAAGAAATAAATATGGGTGTTCCCTCCCCCTTGCACACAGGATCTGTATCCTTGGGAAGCAGCACTGCTGGGATCTGGGAGAGCAAACTAGGCTCAGCCAGAAAATGCCCATAAAGGACATTTGCCAGAAGTGACATATTTGGGATTTGTTTTGTTTGTTTCTTCCCTTCTTAAACTGTTGACTCTTCCAGTCTTAACTGTATAATTGTACTTGCTGCTCAGCCATTTCCCACCTCCTGAGCCGCAGCTTGGCAAGGTGGAACACTGGTCTTAGAGAAAGGAACAGTGGTTAGTCCATACAGGTATCCTGAGACAAAACCTGGGTGGGGAAATAAAAAGCTTCACGATAAAGATGTTCATGCCTGATATGTATGTGGTAGCAGAAGTGGTATATTAGTCAAACAGACTCCTATCTCCTGGGAAGCAACTTCCAAACTGGCATTAGTACCCACACAGTCAACATAAAGGATGAGAAGTAGGTTAGTGATGTTCTTACCACTGCTGCTGCCAGCAGAATAATTACTCAGCATCACAGCTGTGCTCTTCCCAATTCCCACACAATTCCATGTGCACGACAGGATCCTGCTGGTATGAGCAGTGGATTTTGTCCCACACCAACCTGCTAATGAACTCTTACAAAATGTGGAGTATTTGTGCAAGCCAAAGGCTCAACACTGCACCATGTCCTCTTCTCAAACTGCCTCAAGTGTGTTACTCCAACCTCTCCTGGTGCAATTGCACTGTTAAATGCAATTAGCACAACTGTACTCCAACTCTTTGTAATCATTAAGGAGAGAAGCAACCAGGAGTTACCACCACTTAAATGGTTGGAAATAGACCATATGTGGACAACAAACAGTATCTACTTCACAGTGCTGCTACACAAGAGGCTCAAAATTCTCCTCCTGCCGAGCAGAACTAATTAGAGCTTCAGTCTGTACATTGGGTGGTTAGAGTAACCTGTGCAGAACTGTAGCTGAACAGCAGAGCACTCCGTGACTTAGCAGGGAGCACTGCTTCCTCCCCAGGAGTGTAGTCTTAACTAGAAATACAGAAGCTCATGCAGTATTGGTAGGTAGGAAGTCCCAAAGATGACAGCAAACGCGGACCAAGTCCACGTGCCATACACAGATGGATACACCAGGGTGGTAAGTTACACACAGCAGTGGGCTTAACACTGCACACCAGCAGGTCTGAAGATAGGAGAGAGCACAGAACATTCACCAGTGTTTGAGTCCACAGCTCTCCAGTCTGGGAAAATCACTGAGTGTCAGGAGCTCACATTTTCATCCAATCAGGTTCTGCACCTTGCCCGTAGTGACAGAGACACACATTCCATGAGGCCTGATAAAAGCCTACCCTTAGCATCCTGTGAAGGTGTTCCCTCCTTGGGATGCACCTCCATGATCTGAAAGCTTCTCAAACTCTTTATACAAATGAAAAGCTGAAACATAGAAAATCTTAAAACTCCATTTATGTTACACAGAACTAGATATATACACACATATATATTTGCTTAAAATAAAAACTGAGTCCTTTGTCTCCTTTCTAGATACAAACTCAAGGGCTTTGCTTCAGGCTTTCAAATATATTTTAGAGCTCTGAGAAGCTTTGCCCAAGATAAATCTGAGTCAATAGTAATAACTGTAAAATTAAGTTTCCTTAGGATTTAGAAAGCAAAATTTCAAGCCCATTTTCTCTACAGATTCACAGTGATACAGCTCACAAAACACTTCCAAGTTGCAACTGGGAAACTTCTCAATCAAGATCAATCTGTGACTGATTTCTCTAAATATACACCTGTATGGAACTATCACCAAGGAACTGATACAGAACTGTTCTATTGAGCTATACATCAGAGAAAAGACTCTGGATATAAAAGTCAGAATTTTTTTCTTTAAAAGCACAAATACTTTTCTGTTTGTTGCACTCAGCTTGGGATCAATCAACAGCTCTGGTTTCCATAGGAAACAGTGGCAATTAGGAGTGGACAAACCACAATGATCTGGAGAACATCAAACCTCCCTGTAGAATGGAAGGTCAGAAAGATTCAACCTGTAGTAAGGCAGGAGTTAGCATTTCCACTGGAAACAAGCACAGCCACTACTGAGAAGGCATGAGAACTAGGCAGCTTTTTCTCCCCAACACAGCAGCAACGTGGCAAAGAACATGCCAAAAAGCTACTTGTCCATCAGGATCAAGAGGGGAACGTAATTAATAAAACCAAAAATTTGGGTGATGTGTTAAGCTACAACTGACTAAAACTTCAGGCTGGACACCAGGAAAGTCTGAGCTCCAAAATTCTCATTTCAGTTAATTCTCTTTTGTGAACTCATTCAAACTCACAATCTCTAAAGCATCAAGGAACAAATTCACTCTGAGTCAGATGTACCTGGAGGTAACAAATAAAGAGAAAATTCCCAAACTGAACGACTTGTGAGAGGACAAACTCTCCTTGTAGACTGAAGCACAGTACTCCTGCCAGTCCTTCCCAAACGCAGACTGTTGGGCAACCAGTCATTCCCTGTTAGCACCAAACATTCCTTGGGCACTCAGGTCTCAGATCACAGCGAAAAGATGTCGTGGCAACAGTCACCGTAACATGGGTAACAGTTCTAAAGAGCTGATAGAATGGAGAGGAGGGGAAGAAATTAGAAAAGAGAATCCACATGCCCTAATTTTGTTTCACCCAAGCCATCACACCGGTAATTCCTGTGAGGATTCCTTCTCACTTCCGCTGGCATTCTCCTTCTTCTCACTCTTGTACGTGGAAAGGAACAAGTTCTCTATCTGAGTCAAGAACTCCTCAGCAATGAAGCAATTCGTGACCTTGTCCAAAGTCTTTCTCATGCACTCCAAAAGCTAGTCAAGAGAAAAGGAGGTTTTTTTGAAATTCACTTTTTTTCTGAGAGGTTTTTTGTTTACCCTTTTAGTATTCCAAAGGGATGGTTATTTATTTGTTTATTATTAACACCACAAAATTGTTCAACTGTACAACATAAATGTTCAAGGAACAGTCACACAGGAGCACATGGGTGATTCAAACCCAGTTCTCCGAAGCCAATTACACAACAGCTAAATTCCAGAGCATTCTATGAACTCAAGTTGGAGCCTGGAGCAAAGAAGACTGAGGAGAGACCTCACTGCTGTGTACAACTGCCTCATGAGGGGAAGTGGAGGGACAGGCACTGGTCTCTTCTCTCTGGTGACCAGTGACAGGACCCGAGGGAATTGCCTGAAGTTGTGTCAGGGGAAGTTTAGGTTAGATATTAGAAAAAGGTTCTTCCCCCAGAGGGTGTTTGGGCACTGGAACAGCTTCCCAGGGCAGTGGTCACAGCCCCAAGTCTGACAGAGCTCAAGAAATGCTTGGACAGTGCTCTCAGGCACATGGTGTGATGCTCAGGGATGTCCTGGGCAGGGCCAGGAAGTGCACTTGGTGATTTCCTGTGGGTCTTTTCCAACTCTGAATATTCTGTAATTCTGCAATTTACACTGCTTATGAGCTGAAGTCATGTTGAGAGGAGACAAAAAAATTCCATGTGGGTAAATACTGTGTACAAGTTCTCTGTTTATGTCTCGCTTTGGGCAGACGTTGTGTGTTGCTTGTGCAATAAAGTTAGAGCTGTCATTAGTCAGAGTTGGCAGCAGTGACTGCACTGACTGCAGAACTACCATTCCCACCTTTCCATGACAAACATGGCACACCTCTGACTTGTAAAAGCATAATTGCAGGTGACTTCTGCTGACATAAAACATGTATACATTTTCAAAAAAAACATTTGAAAAGCTACAAGAAAACTTACTTTCTGCAAACAAGTCAGGTCTGAATCTCTGTGAAAAATTTTATCCATGGGGACACTGCTGTTGGGAGGAAAACAAAGAGGTATGCTGGAGAAAGCAGCCACACGTCTCCACTGAAACAATGAGCAGGCACAAATTCCAGACTGGCCGTGGTTTGCACAAGCAGCAGGAACATACCTGTGGCAGGATCTATATTTTTCAATGATCCACCTTGTTTTTTCAAATACTAGTTCCCACTGAGGCTCCTCCAACATCTGCTGCACCTCAAATTTGTAGGGCAGACCTGCAACCAATGCAACATCACCAGTCAGTGTTGTTACTACCCTCCACTGAGTTTCTTGCTTTAGTTTTAGGTGCAATCACTTTCTTCCCCGGAACTCTTCCTCACTTACTCCTGACTGCAGAAGTCTGCAGTCCTGTTCCTTGACAACACTAAGGAGGTTAAAGGAAAAGGATGACGTGTTTTGGATTCCACATTTAATCCTGGTGGGAGCAGGAACAAATCTGTTCTCCCTGCCCTCAGCAATTCCCCATGCGAAAAAGAAGTACAAAGAAACCTACAACTAACAGAGAAATGGCAAAATTAATTGAGTGTTTAGAACTTAGCACTTCGGTTGCCTCTTAAAGATTTATGTGGCTGTTAAGTGAGTAAAATAGGTTTGGTTTTTATGTATGAAGTGCTGACTGTTGTTCTCCATTTCAGAGGAATTTTGCTCCGAAGAAAAGAAATTCTTCTAGTTTACTGCAGATTGGGGATGAGAAATTTAGAAAGTATTTTAAAGGAACATCAGAAAATCATTTGCAGGTTAACAATTCAGGTACCAAAAATCAGGGAGAGACTGTAAATTTCAGTAAGTCATTTCAAAAGAGGCAGAGGAGATTCCATTTTGTAAGACCTGGATTTCAGAAGCTAAAGAGATAGGAAATACTCTCAAGACCAAAAATGTGACTACAAAAATGTCAACTTCTCAGGGCAATAAACCTTGTCAGTATTTTGACTCCCATCTCCAAGGGTGGGTTGTGTGGGAAATGAGGATAAACTACAGGACTGTCAGTGTGGTAAACAGGAATGAGTGCACAGATGTGGCCACTGCTGCACCTCCCCCAGGACTGAGCAGCAAGTCTCCAGACAGATGGCCTCCCTTGCTTACTTCACAAGAAAAAACAGAGGGAGAACTGTGGGCTCACATGGCCTTGGCTATTGCCTTGCCAAGAAAACTGAAAACCTTGGAATGTGGATGTAAAAATCAGGACTTAGGGGGAGGAGGAGAGAGAGAGACCAAAACCATCCACTGCTATCAGGGGAATTTCCCCTCATGTGAATGTCAGGAAATGAGCAGAACATCTGATCATCACTTGCAATACCATCAGTTTTATATGGGATGTTCTGACCTGCTCAAGAAAGGAAAAGATGCTTTTTCATTAGATGCAAATGACGTTTGTAACCAAGAATTTGTTCCCTTGGGTTGGGGTTGCTGCCAGCACACCATTCCAGCTTTCCTGGACAGCTGGCAAATTTGATCCTTTGACCTTCTGCATGCCAAGTTACGCAAAAAAACAGGATTTCTGGTCACTGTAGCAGCCAATTCTTTGCTATTTACTTCTGTCTCCTCAGTCAGAGGATCTGCTCAGAATGATGTAATACAGTGAAGGCCAAGTAATACATGTGGAACAGTTTCTCAGCTATCCATATGGATTCTGTAGGCAAGTAACAGTCACTCTTGGCCCAAACCTTTCACTTCCTTCATGCATTGTGGGAACTGCTAATACAGAAGAACAATCTTATATCTATTTATACTTGCATATTCCTGTCATGAGAGCACAGATTACTTTCAGGATCATCTTTCAGGGAAATCCCTGGATCTGTCCAGCACCAGTTACCAATATAAATTATACCATTCATAGAGCACCATCACATGAATACACATTTCTCAAGTTCCAAACCAGACATTTTCCCCTTAGCATCCAAAAGGGAACAGAAAATCCAGACAGTGGGTAAAACATGGGCACTTACGGTAGGAGCCATCAACACTGATCTCATCGCTGATTACCAGACAGGTGATCTGGGAATATGGAAGAGGATTATTCCGGTTGTAAGGGCTTACGATCATTCCAATGAACAGGGCACCACCCCTGGAGAAATAGCTCTAAAAAGCCAAAAACACACACCACAATCACATACCAAAATCCAACCTTTTTCCAGAAGAGCATTCTGAAATGCAAGAAACAGCATTTCTGTCAATTTATGACTGAGCTGACTCAAGATCACACTGCCTCAAGTGTGTTACTCCAACCTCTCCTGGTGCAATTGCACTGTTAAATGCAATGCGCACGACTGTACTCCAACTCTTTGTAATCATTAAGGAGAGAAGCAACCAGGAGTTACCACCACATAAATGGTTGGAAATAGACCATATGTGGACAACAAACAGTATCTACTTCACAGTGCTGTTACACAAGAGGTTCAAAATTCTCCTCCTGCCAAGCAGAACTAAAATGACTCTGTAGTCATTGAGGTTGGAAAAGACCTCCAAGATCACTGAGTTCAACCTCTGGCCAACCTTGTCAGCTAGACCAGAGCACTAAGTGCCATGTCCAGTCGTTCCCTGAACACCTCTAGGGATGGTGACTCCACCACCTGCCTGGCAGCCCATTCCAATGCCTGACAGCTCTTCCCGTGGAAAAATTCCTCCTGATGTCCAACCTGAACCTCCCCTGGCACAGCCTGAGGCCATTTCCTTTTGTCCTGTCACCTGTTCCCCACCTGGCTGCACCCTCCTGCCAGGTGTTTGTGGGGAGCAGTAAGGTCCCCCCTGAGCCTCTTTTACTTCAGGCTGAACCCCTCCAGCTCCCTCAGCTGCTCCTGGTGCTCCAGATCCTTCCCCAGCTGCATTCCCTTCTCTGCACATACTCCAACCCCTCCAAGTCTCTCTTCCCACGAGGGCCCAGAACTGGAGGCAGCACTCCAGGGGCCTCACTGGTGCCAGGGGCCGGGGCTGCCACTGCCCTGGGCCTGTGAGCACAGGCTCTAAGCTGCCTTGGAGCAATCATGTGCTAACACTGCAAATACCACAGAGGCTCTAGGGTTATTTTTTAGCTCTTGCCACGTTATTGCTGTACCTGGTACTTAGCCTGAGTGTCAATGTCTCGTATGGAGGGGTTGGGGTCGAATGCCGGGTGGGAATGGTACCATCCAATGACCCGGAATCCCCTGGCTGCCAGTGCTTCCGAAGCCTGGGTCTGGGACACTGGATCCATCTCACACTGCAGGCCTGTGCTCAGGCTGTTGCAGGGCTCTGCTGCACACACCTGTGAAACAAACCTCCATCAGTTAAAAACTTCCAGAACTCTAAGAGTCATGTTGCAGATCATGATGGAGCTGAGAGCCCAACACTTCAAGAACCCTAACATTTCAAGACTGCAGTAATCAGCTTCAAGCTACTGAATTCGCTGCCCTATAGAAATGACATGTACATCTATCCAAGTTTATGTATTCTATCAGTTGTAATACTTTAGAAAAAATGTGAAAAAACAAGCACTTACTTCCACAACTTTATCAGCTTCAGAGTACCTTCCCCCCAGCAGCCCTATCACTTCTGCCAGAGAAACGTGAGAGTGCTGCAATGAGATGAAACAGGCAGGAAAGGTGTGTAATTTCTCCTAGTTTTGCTCTGCACACCACAGAACACATCAGCCTCACAGCTACAAGTCAGTAACTTCTCAAGGGCATTTAGAAGGAAAACTCAGGACAGCTCAAGCCTCTCAAATACTCTGTGTTTCCATGTAGAGCAAACAGAAAAGATTACATTTGCTTATTATTAACAGTGCAAGGGTTAATTCCATACATGAGGCAATGCTGGTTCAAATGAAGCCTGTGCTGAACTACTGCACACATTTTGGTACAAACTCTTGTTCTGAAAAACCCAAATATTGCTTTGTAAATTCCCAGACCAACAGAAAATGAAGCCATAGATTTCAGAGGGCAGGTTGTCTCAGGAAATTGCTTTAAGCAAATTAGATTTAAAGTATGACACAGAGTAGCAAGTAGCAAAGCTCTTAGTTTTTCTAGAAGGCAAATGGTTGTACACTAAATGCAATATAAAAAACATGAATCTTTAGGGGTTTTATTTAATAAGAGATTCTCACTTCTAGGTCTGACCAGAAAGAAACCCAGAATGGTTTGGGTTGGAAGGACCCAATAATTGGAAACACCACCTAGCTCCCACCCCTACCATGGGCAGAGACACCTTCCACTAGATCAGGTTGCTCCATTCAACCTGGCCTGGAAGACTTCCAGGGATGAGCACCCTCAGCTTCTGGGAGCAAACTGCTTCAGTTTCTCTGTCTTCCTATGTTGCTCATTAAAAAAACAACACCACCGCACATACACCATAGAAAGACAAAACTTAATCCTCACCAAATCCATTATTAAAAGTGCTTCAGAAGACACTTTGACCTGGAAAGGTTCCTGAAATGATGAACACAATAATGAGCACAAGAAAAGTGCCCAAAGGGGTGAAGTCTCTTGGTAACTCTCTCCCAGGTACGTACCTGCTTTTCCTCTGTGAACACACAGCAAGGTATCAGCTGAAAGGGATCAAAGGAACTATAAAATGAAAGAAAATGTCTCTAAAGATGTAGGACAGTAAGGAAACTTTTCCAGTTTCCCACTGTCTCCTTGGCACAGGAGGAATAACCTCATCTTCCTTACTGGATTTGTTCATCCCACACTAGGATGACTTCCAGCAAATAGAGAACCATCACTACCCACACTCATGAATTCCAACAGGGAACCGCTGAAATCCATCCCTGCTATTTCAGACCACAACACATATTAATGCTTTGCAGTGTTCCAGCCTCACCCAAGACATTTGTTCAACTTCTAGCACATCCATGTCTGATCACATCAAATACCTTTTTATTTGTCTCGAACCTTTAGAAGACTTGGCAGGTTTCAGTTTTTCTTCCTCTCTCCTTCTTGCCAATTCCTCAGCTGAGAGATGCTGAAATGATTTTTAAAATTATGTTTTAATGTCTGAAGTACTTTTCCAGCTGTGAAAACCAGACCAGAATTAACTGTTAACACTGCTGTCCTCTCAATATGCTGTGCTGGTGTGTGTTACTCCAAACTAGGTATGGCATTATAATTTCATGGAAGTAATGGTTACAGGTAATTCCTGAAAGCTGAAAATTCAAGTGGTTTTCTATGCAAGAAAAATTGGAGGTTTATAGTTATTCGCTTTTCATATAATTTGTAATTGTAGAATGGACAAATGAGGATTTTCTTTCCAATTCTTCTATAAAATATTTAAACCTGTATGAATTTTTTAAGCACTTCATAAACCACAGAAGTTTCTGGGGATATTGCTGGTAGCAGAACTAATATGAGGAACTCATTATCACCTGCATAATGAGCACAAAGAAACCACAGAGGACTGAAAAATAACATTTAAATGGTATTCTCCCATTCCTACTATTAGTTTTAAGGCCAAATTGAAAACAAAGGGTTGTGAAATCTCCCACAGGCCAAGACAAAGAGCTTTATGGGCACAAAACCCCTTTGCAAACACCAAATGCAGTTGTGTCTATCAGCAGCAGGAAGATGTACTGCATCATTTCCAGATTATTGCTTCCACAAAGAGAGGTGAAGTCCCTGACACAACTGTCTCCTTGCCTTTTTGATGTAACAAAGAACTTAAAGGGTTACCTCAAATGTTTGTCCTTCCAAATCCTTTGCATCACACCAGTTTCCCCACGGGTCTCGCACTCGCCGTCTCCTCGTACGCTGCAGCAAGAAACCACCATGAGTCAAGATCTGTGTCCTGAAAAACCTGCACTTACTCATCTGAGCAGCCAGGAAGACATTGTCCACAAGGTTACTGCCACAGGAATGTTACCAACACCATGACACATTCCCAGAAGAGAAAGAACACCCTGGAGCTCTGCAGAATCAAGCAGCTCATGATCTGTCACGAACCAGTGAAGGATTCAGTTTTTAAGGTTGTTTTTAAGGCTTGTTGGTGTTTCATGAAACATCAGCATCCCTGAAAGCAACAGGGCACTGTTGTCCAGCTCTGGATTATTGCTCACACAACACAAAAAGCAATAAAACCAGTCAGTTTACATCCAGTGGATGCTACTTCTTTTTATATTCAGTTGGATTGATCTAGTTTTTCTCTCACCAACTTATTTATTTTGCTGCGAAGTACTTAAAACCCCAACATGAAATGTGAATATGAAAATTAACTCTGGCAAGCCTTGGTAATTCACACAGTTATAAATGAGTCACTCCTGCACTTCATTGTGTGCATAAGTCTCTGAGTAAGTTGTAACATACACCTAACAATATTTAACAGTCAAAATGCAACATGATCACACAGCCATTTTCAGTACTTCTGGCTGATGAATTATGGAGAGGTGGGGAACAGAGGGTTAGGGGAAAGCCTGAAACCTGAAGCACAACTGTAGTTAAGTACCTGAACACATGTAAGGGAACAGGTGTTAGGGCAAACACCTGTCAGACAGCAGAACCCATACCTAGACTGAACTCAAATCACAGGAAACTATGAAACTCCAACCTCAGCAAGAGGAGAAATGTCCTCAAGTGCCCTGGCTTAGAAATGAGACCTGAAAGGCCCTGCTGCATGCTGAAGGCTTTATGCTGCCTCCACCTCCCTCCCCAGGACATACCATGGACTGCAGGCGCTGCGCGAGCTGATAAGCTTCCACCGTGTCCCTGCCCTCCCTGGAGCGTGTTCTGTCAGCAGCCTGGGGACGGTTGTACACGGCCTGGTCTGCAGGGCACAAGAGAGACTCTGCATGTCAGTGAGGCACAGAGCCACTGAGCACTGCTACACACACAGCAATGACACATGGAACTGATAACTGCAAACGCCATGAAGAAAAGAGCAGCAAAACCCTTCGCAGCTAAAAGACATCCCTTGCTGGTCACAATTCTGCCTGACTACACAGCCCTCTGCCACTGCCACAGCACTTCTGAGACAGGAAAACAGCCTTCCTTATTGTTAGTTTATTTATAATAACTTCACTTCAGACAAAATGTATTTGCAGGACATTGATACTCTCCTTGGTGACTGTCATTTGGCTTGGGACCACAATCCATCCAGAGACTATAAAACAACACTAAGTCACAGGTGTGTATATACAGCTCATGTGTAACCTGATTTTAACGTTTGAATCTTGTAAAACCTAGCCCTGAGGATTAAGACATTGGTGTTTTATTTTGGAACTAGTTATAACTTAGTGTGGGAAAAGAAAGAGTAACTTGAATCCTGTCTTAGAAGGAAGGAGGGCAGAATGTCAGATCCAGCAGCTATCAGGACACACAGAAGAGCACAAAAAAATCCAGCCCCCCAGCTCTTGTGTGGCTGAACATGAGGGAGGGGGAAAAAAGCCAGAAAAACAGAAGAAAAGGTTTTGTGTAAAACAAAAAATCCAAATCCTGTAAGCAGGTCACAAACTTCTCTGGATTTTCCGAGGTTATGAGAGACAATGTGTTTGGAAGGTCCTTCCTAGTGAGGATGAGTGTGTGAGCAGGACACCCTAACATCAGGCAGTCCTTCAGTATTATACCAACATAGTCTACTTATTGATTCCAATAACAATATCTTTACCACAGCCAAAGTTAATTGCTCCTATTAATTCCAGGTACGTATGGATCCGACCGATGCAGTTGACGTCACCGCAGTTCTTCAGGCCTGGCCGCACTGAGGTCTTGTTCAGGTATTTGGGTTTACATCTCTCCCTAAAAGAAAGTACAGCAAGTTGTCAAAGAGTAGAATACATCATGGAGGGAGGAAGGAACTGCGTGAGTAACTGAAGTCCTGCAGTTTTCACTCTCTATACACTTACTAATTCCTTTTAAACTGATACTGAATTTTTTCAGTCCAACACTTCTCTGGCATCGAATTTAATCTCTGTGCAACTAGAACAAGCTGCCAGTGCAAAGATAACTGAATGAGGGCTGAGCTAAACTAAGGAATTCTTTCTACTTAAAAGCAACCCAAGCAACACAACAAGCACCCAAACCAAAACTGGTAACAGAACAAACTGTATCTTGAGCCTGATACCACAAATCACTCCATTCCTTGCACCAGTTCTTTGGAGAGGGAATAGAAAATATTCAAGTGTACAAGCACTACTCCAAACCGATTCTTAATCTGAGCCTTCTTTTGGTCAACAACAATCTAGCACAGATTGTTTCTGCCTGCTGTCCTTCTGTAAAGGCAGAGCTACAATGCCACAGACCTCATCACAGAATTGAGGTCATCAGTTATTCTGAGGAGCCATTTATTAAAACCATTCTTACACATAGGATGGCAAAAACTGGAAGAAAATAACATAACCAAAATGGATGCAGCTTGTTCCAGTACTGGACATTCATTTTCATAATGCTTCAAAGTATTTTCATTGCTTAGCTTCCAGAATGCCAGAAAAAAAAGAATGGGAAGATGCTAAAGAAGCATTAATAATGAGTGGTGCTCCCTGGTAAGCTACCAGGTAATTGTACTCCTTTCAGAACTAAGCTGTTAGTGCCAAGGAGCATTTGAGCTACCACAAACCAGGACATTTTAATCACTTACTTCAGTAAAAGAAATCAATGCATCTTACCACTGATCCAAAATGTAATTCCTGATTTTCAGGTACCGCTCTGGAGTCTTGGCCTGGCGCCCTTCGAAGAACTCGGGAATAGCCTGCTTCTCCTCGTCCAGAATGACACTCCTGTCAACCTCCACTTCCTGCTCAGGTGGCTTCAGCTCCTCTGCTTCCTCTTGGTGATCCTCATCTGCTTGGCAGGGAGAAGGAAAGAGCAATCCATTCCCAGCCAGGTCTCTTGGCTGCTCCCTGAGCTCCTGGCCAGCTACTTGCCCAGTACCACAAGGTGTTACCAGTGTGCCTTGCTCAGCTTTCTCAATGCAATTACTGTACTGCTGGTAAGCTAAATTCACACATTTATCACCATTCAGGTGCTGAGAACATGTTGCTACCAGAGCAGGAAACACTAATGTATCCACTGTATCTTGCTTGGTGTGTTGAGGACCTTCTTTAGGTAAAACAACTGCAGAACTGTGAGCAGCAGAGGGAAAACCATGTTCCGTTCCTTTTGTTTCTTCAACTGGGCTTTTTGGAAAAGCAGGTACATCAGATTTCCCAGTTTCCTGCTGGAGGGTAGGAGGAAGTATTTCATCCATGTCATCAGTTATGTCTACTTCTTCATCATCTGAGAGTTTTTCAATTTTCACTGCATTCAGATTGGGGTCTGCAAGGCCTCTCAAGATTCCAGCTCCTGCCCTTATCCCATCCTCAGTGGGAAGACTGCTCCCATGCTGTCTTGGCTCTTCCTTTTCAGAATCACCATTTTTTGCCTTAGGAAAATATAAAATACTTTTAGGAGGGGAAAAACAAAACATTCCCATGTGTCTTCCCAATGATCAGAGCTATTTTATTTGAACAGCAGATACTCTGAAGTGTTCCTTCCTCATCTTAACCCTTTGCATATAGTTTACTCCACTGCAACTGATTTTACACAGCATTAGAGGTGAACTGTAGTCCAAGCATAAACTGCATGTATTTCCAGTCAAAAAATCTCCCCAAAATCTTAAGTGAGGCTAAAGCCAATACTACAACATACAGCAGGAACAGCTGTAGAGCGGAACACAAGTATTTTAAGACTAACAATCAACAATGTAAGAGCCCACAATTATACTACATTTATTATTTAGTTATACCACAAAAAAATGCTGTTCATTGTAGGAATCTGCAACTCAGACTTCACATTTAAATCTGCAAATAAGCATATTCCACTTTTCTGAACATGGGAGTGAATAGAGTCTGTGCTTTGCCAACAGTGCCCTGAAAGGACAGGTGAAAACCAAGATACATGTACAGCAGCATGTCTGTCCAACAGCCTTTTTGCTAACTCCAGAGGTCTCTGTGTACCTTGTTCTTAAAATACTGCCGAGCATAGCTCTTCACTTGGAGAACAGTTCGACTCCCAATCAACTTGGCAATCTTTGTCCATCGACGGCCAAATTTCACCTAATACAGCAAAGCACAGTGAAGTTACCCAAAGTCTGACATTCCAGACACTGCACTTCATGTCCCAAAGAGTTTAAAACCCCGATGAGTCATTAAAATGCACAAACAGTACAGAAAACTCATGGTAAAGGACCTCACTGTTCGTGTTCTACTCACACGAACATGGCAGCCAACAGTAATTGTTGTTACTCTTCTTAACTAGAGGATCTTCTCCACCCAGCTCAGGCACTCTGCAGATTGTGCTGCCTGCTATCCCAAGGAATCCTACTGAAATGGGTTTGTGCACAGCAAAGCAAACCTTACTGCATTCAGCACTGTGCAGCCATAGAACCACACAAGCACAGAATTGGTCAGGGTGGGAAAGAGCTCCAAGATCATCCAGTCCAACCTGTGACTCATGACACCCTGTCAACTTGACCAAAGCACTAAGTGCCATGTCCAGTTGTTCCTTGAACATCTCCAAGGATGGTGACTCCACCACCTTCCTAGACAGCCCCTTTCGATGCCTGACCACCCCTTCCATGAAGAAATTATCCCTGATGTCCAACCTGAACCTCCCCTAGCATAGCTCGAGGCCATGTTCTCTTGTCCTGTCACTTGTTGCTGGAACACAGCAACACATTTTCCAAAGACCTACTAACAGCAGTTGAAGGATTTCCCCTTATTAACTGATTTGCCTTAACAACACACTATACATCCCACAGTTGCCTACAGCACAGTAATTGTACAACTCATAATGCTGAATGTTTCAGCTACTTTGTGATCTCAAATTGTCATCAGTCTCACATGAACCAAACCTAGCAAAGAAAACCATTTTGGGGGATTCGCCAATATGAATTTCATTTATCACGACACCCTTTGTAGACAGCAATTATGTTTAACAAATTAGAAGCACAAAAGCAGAAGTCAAAAACTGCAACATACTTATTCACAGTAACTACTTTACTATTTAAGACGGACTAATGAATTCAATTAGAAATAGAACATACAGAATCACAGAATGTTAAGGGGTTGGAATGGACCTGACAGATCACCCAGCCCCAACCTCCTGCCCTGGGCAGGGACACCTCCCACCAGAGCAGGTTGCTCAAGGATTTATCCAACCTGGCTTTGAACAATGCCAGGGATGGGGCATCTGCTACCTCCCTGGGCAACCTGTGCCAGTGTCTCACCACCCTCACAGGGAAAAACTTTTTCCTAATATTGAGCCTGAATTTCTCCTCTTTCCCCTTGAATCTGTTCCCCCTTGTCCCATCACTGCAGCTCCTAAGCGTCCCTCTCTGGATCCTCTGTAGCCCCTTCAGATCCTGGCAGGTTGCTATGAGGTCTCCACACAACCTTCTCTTCTCCAGGCTGAACAGCCCCAACTTCCTCAGCCTGTCTTATATACTTTTATATTTTATGTATGCAAACTCACCAGTCCTTGTTCAAACAGCTCTTTCTCCTCCACTGTCCACTTCAAGGAGCAGCCAGGTGGTTTTGCAGGTGATCGCACCCTAGAGAAGGAGGAAGAATTAGTGCTTTCCTAAAAATCCCAGTAACTCAAGGCACCTTCTGACAGGACAACTCCCCATCTATGGTAAAACTCAGAGTATTGTTTAAACGTGAATGTATAAACATAATAAATAAAATACTGAGAATCATGTCAGCTTCTCCATCACGAAGGAAGACTCATGGCAACTCAGTACTTACCAGTGACTGGTGGTACAGAAATACATAAAAACAGCAAACAGAAAAGTTCAGGCAAAAAAACCCAACTGGAATTAACAAAATTTTTTTCTTAAAGATCACTGTGCTACAAAAAAAAACCTAAAAAGCAGATTACTACACGGCTATTATTACACACAACAATATTTCTTCCCATTGAAAGGTCTCTTAAACAATTTTGCACAGCCAAACAAAAGGAACTGCAGGTTTTTCTTTGAACTAGTACCTGGTAACTTAAAAAAAACCAGACAACACACCCAAAAATGAAAGCAAATCATTAAACTATACGTACATGACTTTTCCAGTTTTCTTATGTGGGCTGCAAAGAAAGCAGAGTGAAAATAAAGATAAGTAATGAATGCTATTGCATATCTCAGGAAATAACCTTATTTTAGAAGGACTTCTCATTTCTACTCATCTAACAGAATTTTTCCCAGGCACAGCTTACCTTTTCTGAGATCTTTTCTCCACTTCCTTCTGGCTGAGCCATATTTTTTCAGGAAGAGATTTATTAGATAAATAGTATCTGAAATAGTTGCTAAGTAAGTTTTGGAAGCATCAGAGATATTTGCACACGTGAGAATTCTAACAGTCGTACAAATTATCCTAGTTCAGAAGGATCCAGCTGTAGAAGCAACTGCTGCACTGTTTCTACAACAAAAGGTGACAGAGTTTGGTCACCTCTACAAGAAAAGATTTGTCCAGTTCCTCTAGAAACAGGAAGGTTTTGAGTGTTCCAACAGGAAAACATGAAATCAGCAAAAGGATACTCTTCTTCCAGCAACATCTTCTCAATGACAGCTCTGTTCTCTTCACTAATGCTGCTGTCCAATGTCCAGGGCTGCAAACAACACAGGGATGTTTTAGTATTGGGATTATTGAGAATAAATAGATAATAATTTCTACAAGAAAGGAAAAAGCACTGGGGAAAAGCCTTGAAAGAGCAAGTACATGGAGGGGAGAGAATGCAGAAGCTCTGAAAACCGTGCTACAACCACCATTCATTTAAAAATACTCACAAGGCCGTTGTCAGTTCTCCAGGATGAATCAAGGTAGTGATCCTGCAGCAAGCCTGATGCTGTGTTTCCATGATCCCTGAAAGAGATTTCAGCATTCAAAACAACTGCATTTTTAACACCACAAGTGTCACTGTGCTGTATTATCTCCACTTAACATTTCTACTCCTTTCCCTCAGTAAGCGAAAAACACTTTCTTGCAAAAACAAGCCTGAGGAAAGTTCATACTTACACAAGGATTAACAGAATCCTGTCACAGTTAGTTAGAATCACAGAAGGGAATCCTGGAATGGTTTGGGTTGGAAGGAACCCTAAAAATCATCTGATTCCCACCCCCTGCCATGGGCAGGGACACCTCCCACCAGCCCAGGTTGCTCCAAGCCCCATCCAGCCAGGCCTGGAACACTTCCAGGGATGGGACAGTCAGTTTCTCTGGGCAACCTGTGCCAGTGCCTCAGCACCCTCACAGGGAAGGATTCCTTCCCATTATCTAATCTAATGCTCTTAAAGACTTCATCCAGTTTATGCCTGATCTTTTCTGTAACTAACTACTTATCAGAGATCTGTCACTGATTAACTTAATCAACTTCTTTTTATTTCCATGCAGTATAAAATCTCCTTAGTAACTCATGTTACATGAGAAACATGTACATTAGTAACTCATGTTACTCATGTTCTCAAAAATATTTGCTTCCAGAGCATTCAGACTTTTCTAGCAACTAATTAGGCCTTCATCCCCTGCAGTGCTACTAATTAAACTCACCCACTACTCCAAAATGCTCTGTGCCAGCACTGCAAACATCTCTCTATAGGTGGTTAAGGACACGTACAGCCAGAAACCAACACAGCTCCTGTTGAGCCTTGGGAAGAGGCAGCTCAGGGTGACCCTACGGCTCTCGACAGCTACCTGAAGGAGGCTGTGGAGAGGCTGTGGATGGTCTCACTGCCATAGCTGCAGGGAGAGGACCAGAGGGAATGGCCTTGAGCTGAGTCAAACCGGATGTTAGGAAAATTTGTTTTCCCTGTTAAGAGAGTTCAGGCAGTGGAAAATATTGCCCAGGGAGGTGATGGAGTCACCTTCCCTAGAAGTGTTTAAGAGGTGTCTGGATCTGGCAATGGAAGATATGGCTTAGGGGTCACAGCAGCGGCAGGTGAAGGGCTGGACTGGACGACCTTAGAGGTCTCCTCCCACCCTGAAGACAGCAGGATTCCCCCGGAGCATCCCAGGATCAGCGTGGGATCAGCACGCAGCAGTGGCAGGAGCTCCC
>NW_008660821.1:0-4423 GCF_000695815.1 Acanthisitta chloris
AGGACGGGGGGAATCGCTCCCGCGTGTCCCCCTCGCCGGGCAGGGTGTGTTTGTGAGCGGGGGATCCGCGGGGCGCAGGCGGAGCCGCCGCTCTCGTAGCTGCCGCCGGGCTGGGGCTCCCCGTGCCGGGCGCTTCCTCCTGCCGCCGTGTGGAACAGCCAGAAATTCGTGTCTCGCCTTCGCGGCGGGGTGGGTTCTAAGGGTGACGCGATGTCCACGCGTACCAGCCCCGTTAATGTCCTTGCCTGCTTCTCTCAGCAGAAGTGCCGCCGTTCAGTGTCTGGTGTTCTCTAGGTGAGCAGTCATTCGTATTGATGACGAGTCATCCGCTGGAGGATTGGCTGCTTTTGTGATTCTAGAATATACTTAACCTGGCCCTGTGCGAGTCTTCAGTCAGTTTACCTGGCTAAAATAGCAGCTCAGCCACTGTGTTTACTTGAGCGGTTTATTATGTGCTCTTAAACTGTGTTGTTCAGCAGTTATTAATATGTGGAGGTGTCTCGTTTCAGTGAAGTTCCTCTTGAAGAGAGATGCTGAACTAATTTGTGTAGAAAAGCTGAGCACGTTGAGGTAATGGCACATAATTTGACTGAAATTTTCTGTGCTGGCTTGAAATGGAAATAAAACTTACCACGTGCCAGTTCAGTTAATATGACACTAAAGCTCATGATGTTTTCTAAATAATTTCTTTGAGGGCTGTGCTATAAGGTAAGCACAGTCCCAACATCATGAGGTGCAATGAAAATAGCTTTGCAACACGTAATGCTAAATAATGTTGTTAGAGTTCACGGAATATCTTGAGTTGAAAGGGGCCCATAAGGATAATCCAACTCCCTGCTGCTTGCAGGACTACGTAAAGTTAAACGTTTGAGTTTCTTTTTTTTTTCTTAGTTCTCTGAAGGCAGTTCTCAACAGAATATTTTTCTTTCATACAGGAGTGTTGATAAATGAAACCAAAACATTTGCCCGTTAAAGAGACATGACCTTAACCTTTAGGGAAAGTTCGAGTAAGTGTAAGGGAATTAAAGATGCTGCTTCCTCCCTCTGTCACCCTCTCTGCAAGAAGCAATTAACAGAATGGAAACCATTGGTACCACTGGTGTGGAACAGGGACTCCTTTGACTGGCCCTGCAGTAATGAAGTAGTAGTTTGGTGTCTGTGGTTAGAGGTTTCTGCCTGAAAAAAGTGTCTGAGTTTTGTTTCAACTAAGTTATTTTAAGACCAAACTTTTCAATGTGAGTTCTTTAGAATAGCGGAAGAGCATTCTATTTGTGAGGCCCATAAGTGGCCTTTTATTTTTAACTCTGTAGTCTGTGTTTAAGCTGCTGTGTGTATGTAACTAGTAAGAATGCCCATGGTTTGAAATTAGTCCTATTGCCATCAATGCAGCTGGAACCTGTTACACATACTTGTTACACACGCATCACACACAGAAAGGTGCTGAGATGAAAGATAACGGGTTTTGTGAAAAGGATGGAGTGAGCAGAAGGTCTACATTGGAGTCCCCTCCTTAGAGTGGTTTGTGTTTAGGAGGGAAATCAAACTGAGACTCGTGTATAGCACGGAAAATGAGCCTGACTAATCTGTGACAGCAAAGTGGACAAAGAACAGTGATAGGTGGAACGAACTACTACTTTGTCTGGTGAACTCTGCTGCTAGCTACCTTTGGTCTTAGTAATACTTGGGTCAAAACAGTAAGAAGCTGAAGAGTCCAGAGTTTGACTTGAAAAAGTTAATCAACTTCTCCTGCAAAAATGTACTGTTGTATGTTAAATTGTTTAGTCAGCTAAACAATTTTGAAACAGTGTAGTTAGAAAAATTTAATGTTTAATCCTTGCTTCCTCTAGGATGTTTAAGTATCTAAAACTGGGAACATATTTGAACAAGTTTATTTTTTTGCACCATAGCATAGAACCTAAGTGTAGGAAGGAGGATGAACATAATGAAAATCTTCAATGCTTAAATCAGTCTTTTATTGCATTATTTATCAAAGTCTATAGTAAATGCAGAAGCATTGCCAATTATTTGCTGAATTGGAAGCAGCTATACTGTAATGTATCTCCTCTGTCTCAAGCTATGTGCAAATTTTGTCATTACAGAACAGCACAAATATTCAACTTATTTTACACTGGTAAGGAAAAATCTAAGCTCTCTGTCTAAACATCAATCTTCATGGAGGTGCAGTTGTCACCTGAAGATGTACTGGGAGCTGTGTAGAACTGTGGTTTATTTTGTTACTCAGATTTTTGAGGTTCTGTGCCTTCTTTGCAAGATTTGCACATCTTTGCATTTATCAACACTTTCCTACTGCAACATGTTATAATTCTTTGCAAAGATTTGTTCCTGTAACTATGAAATGTGAGCATAGAGGACAGACATGCTTATAAAAATAGTACTTTCACCAGCTAAACAACCACCCACCTTTTTATATATACACCAGATTAGCTTTTGTCCTTGTCTCTGCTTTTTCTTCTGGACTTGCTCTCAGTAGCTTTCCTTCAGGCAGTGTTTTCTGGCTGCTACTCTAATTCATTTGCTTGTGTTGATCTTGGTATTCTCTTTATAACAAACTATTACTTGGTTCAGATTTCTGAAGCAGCTGAAATATTTTGCAGTTTATTTAAACAGACTGAGTGTGGGATTTAAAAGCATCAAAAATAATTGCAAGAGAAACTGTTAGTCTCTGGGGAACAAAGTAAACTAACTTCATTTTGTATCTCAGTGTTGTTACATTTTTCAAGAGAGATGTTTGTTGCTTGGCTTGTTTGAGTACCTTATGCACTTCAGCGGTGGTGTAAAAGGGAAGGACTGAGCTCACACACAAACATATTCAAGTCCCAATACCTTCAAATGGAGAAGTGGTGAGTGAGGGAAAGACTAAGAAAAGTTAGTTGCTGAACGTACTCCATTGCTGATGTGTTGTGGAAAAACTGTAATTTGAGGTGTGCCTTGAATGCAATGTCACAGCCAGTGGAAAATGCAGCAGGATTGGATGTCCTTTGAGGCTGGGTTGATTTCTCCATTCTTTTTAAGATTCTGATGAGGCTTGATAATCTCAATCCCTTGTTGTTCAGGGAGTTTGAAGTATCAGTGGGTGGGGCAGAAATTGTGGTGGTGTTTGGTGCAATTGCTGTGCTGCATGGCAGTGCAGGAGGCAATGCAGCTGGGGATGACAAAGGTGTGTTTGTATTGATGACTGTGGTGCTAATTACAGAGAATCAATATTTGTTTAGACACAGTTTGGATCTGTCTATGGAAAAGCATGTAACTTATGCTATAGACTCATAACATTGGAAAGGAATCAAGGTATCCAACATGGTTTAGTTCATGTTTTCCCCCCTGACTGTTGCGTGGCCATTTCACATCAAATTCTTTCAGGGGGAGGAGCAACAAATTAATTCTTGGAGTTAGAATAAAGTCTTAGACTCCTTTTCTATTAGCTTAATTTTATTTGTTCATCTGAAACTATTTAAATCACTATTACAAAATTTGTAAAAAGTTCCAAACCAATTCAGCACTTTAAAAGTGTTACCTGATGCTAACTGTATTCAGGTAGGAGAATACTCTTCAGAAACAAGATGAAAAATGAGTAACTTCTCTTGTTTATTTTTTTCTGACATTAAAAAGCTTTTGCATCTTGTCATGCATTTAAGTCAGAACCAACCCTTGCAAGGGGTGATGCATCTCTGTAGCATTTTAGAACAGACTATTGAATGTAATTTGAAGCAGTATTTATATAGACAATATGGAGGATGTGAAACTTCAGTTAAGACCTTAAGGGAAAAAAAGCAACATCAAAACCCACACATACCTTGAAGCTGAAGTGGTGATGGTTTGGTAGCCAAAAAATTGTTCAAGTGGTACCACCACTATATTCTATACAGCATTGCTTTCTCCACACTGTTGTCATTGAGAGCACCCCAAGAGTTCAGAAAACTTCTAGTTTGGCATCTGGCCAAATTTTCCATGGAATAGTGCCATTAACTTACTGGCTCCCTGCTAGCCTTGGTATTTTTAACACCAAATATCTTGTTCATAATCATCTGATCCCCAAAATCATGTAGCCCTGCTGCATGTAATGATCTAGAGGACATGGCTCCAGAGCCTGGAGACCTTTGAATGATGTTTCTTGTAAGCCCTTTTGAGACATGAGAATTTACCAAAGGCATTTTCTGGTAGTTGTACTTTGTCCTTCTTTTATAAATGACTACAGAAAGAAGGGAGAGAGAAATAGCTGTCCTTGTTTCAAGAAGTGAAGTTCTTGGTCTTTTATACAGGTGGATGGTGTCAGTGTGGGCTATACTTTTCCAGGAAATAATGAAGTTAAATCTTAGAATACAAGCTTCAAATTTTGTGAGCATTACAGAGAGATGTATTAGCAAAGTCTGTTCCTTTCTGGACATCTTAATGTCAGCCTGGGGTT
>NW_008660821.1:4441-13744 GCF_000695815.1 Acanthisitta chloris
ACTTATTTATGCTGAAACTTCATATCACTGTTCTGTTTTTACAGCAGTGTAATACTATTTCCTATATTCTCCTCCTATGGATGTGATAACAGTCTAAAAGGAAGAAGTCCACTTGAGTTTACAGCTCTTCTTAGTGATAAGTTCTTTCTACTTTGCCCCATGACACTTTGTTTTATTTCTGCCTATTCATGTTTGTTACGTATGATTGGAATTTTGTTCTCATTCTTTTGAACACCTGGGGCAATAGAAATTAGATAAAAGCTTTTCATGAACCACCTGCTTAGGAGATGGGAACAAATCCATCACATGCCCTTTTGAGGTATCTAATAACCTGATCATTGCTAATTAGAGTAAACTCTGTCTCAAAGATGCTTCATGGCTTGGTTGAGTTTGTTCCTGGGCTTACTTGGCATGTCTTGTCTCTACCACGTGCTGCTCTCTGAGACTGTATTTGAGTAACTCATGCTTATTTGTAGCTTTCTCACCTTCAGTCTGCATTTCAGCTAGCAGTTGATTTGTTCCCAAGTCTAGATAGCCTTTGCTTCGAGCTAGATCTCTGCTTGTGGGGTTGTGGGCCATTAGCAACACCATTTCCAGAAATGCTTTCAGAATTTGGTTTTAACCTTGTGTCATCTCACCTTGAAGTGTTTATTGTGATGTGGTAAGTACACGTCACAATGATGAAAATTTTGCAGGTTGCAAAGCTATCAGAATCTTGCTGCTGTATCTGTGTTGCATTGTGCTCTTGGTCTATGTATCTTTTGATCTATTTCCAGAATTTTCCACCTGCTATACATTACACTCCGTAGATTCTTCCATCTTCTTCCACGTGGCCTTGAGAGTTTACTGCTTATCTTATCCGTGTCATCAGAGTCTGTTCTCTGCTTACGCTGCTCAACTGATGCTTTTGTTATAGAACTCCTGTTTTGCTCTGCTCAGTCTACAGTTAATAAAAGAATAAAGTGACTAGTATGTTCTTTTACTGGTAGAAAACACCGAGTGTTTTCTCACTGTGGAATATGGAAATTGTCTACTCTTGAATAATGTTATTAGAAGAGTAAGAAAACCCTTCTGCCTTTTTAAGAAGCAGTAACTAAAATGCTTCTGGGTGTAAATAATTACTGGTAGCAGCATGTTACAAATAGATGCTAATAAGTGGAGTTTCTAAATTATCAGTTGAGGGAGTCCAATTTCCTTGTTGCAAATTTCTTTTTATTAGTGCTAATGAGACTTATTTTAAGGGGATAATAGCCATGTGCAGTAGGGCAGAAGCTGTACAGTGCCCAGCAGATTTTCTTCAACAGTGTAACAACCCAAATTCTTACTGTTTCTTTGTATCAGCACTATTAACATCTGCTGAGGGTTTTTTTCTGCTATCACTATTTCTGATGACCTTAGAGCTGTGTCTTCTTCATAGTACAATTTTTCTTTTTATGGAGAGAAAGGCAGTTTTATTAGAAGGTTGTTTTAGAAGAAGTAGAAAACAGTAGCACAACTTTCAGGGGTTTGGTAGTGTTGGTGATGGGAATTATTGCCTGTTTTGTTTCACGTTTGCCATTTGATAAAAGCAATAGATTTCTTTTCTCCAGAGGGTGTAGCAAATTTTATACTTCCTGGTTTTTATCCTCCTTAGTTAGGTCCTTAGTCCTTCAGTACCTGAGGGAATGCCTGAAGCTGTGTCAGGGGAGGTTTAGGTTAGATGTTAGAGAGAGGCTTTTCCCCAGAGGGTTGTTGGGCACTAGAACAGCTCCCCGGGGCAGTGCTCACAGCACCAAGCCTGACAGAGTTCCAGAAGCATTTGGACAATGCTCTCAGGCACATGGTATGGTCTTTGGGGCTATCCTGGGCAGGGTCTGGAGTTGGACTCCATGATGCTTGTGGGTCCATTCCAACTGAATATTCTGTGATTAGTTGAAGAGAACTTTCCCATTTCTTTTGACCTGCAATGAAGAGAATAAGAGCTTATCTTAATGCTCCATTTCAGAAGTTTTCATTTAAACATAGCAGACAAGATACTTTTTAACTTGATCGACAACTTAGCACAAATCACTTCTGCAAAGAGCTCTTCAAACCTTTGAATGAGTTAATTTTGGTTTTGTGCTAAAATGTGCAAGAATCAGTACTTATATGTTGATTTGCCATCTCAGTGTGCTGTGTCCTGTTTTTGGCTCCCCAGTATAAGGAAGATACAGGGTCATTGGAGCAAGTCCAGCAAAGGTTCATGAAGATGACTGAGGGGCTGGAGTATTTTTCACATGAATAGAGGATGAGACTGTTTGCCCTGGAAAAGAGAGAGCTTGCAGGGATCTTACATGTCTAAAAACCTGGTGGGTAGGAATGAAGCAGAGGCAGCCAGACTCCTCTCAGTGTCCAGTGACAGACAAGGCAGAGGACACAAAATAATACACGTGAAATTTCATCTGAACCCAAGAAAACAGTTTTTACTGTGAGGGTGGTCAAATACTGGAGTAAGCTGCCCAGAGAGGTTGTAGAGTCTTCTGCATTTCTGGAGACTTCACTGGACACAGTCCTGGGCAACAGGGTCTAGTTGGCCCTGCTTGAGCAAGGAGGTTGCACTAGATGATCACAGAAGGTCCCTTCCTGGTCTAAATAGGTCTGTGACAATACACTTACAAGGGAGGAGGTTATCAGTGAATAAAGGTGTAATTCGTCACTTACAAACCATACTGGAAATACATTTAAATGCTGCCTGTTCAAATCAGGTAATGGTGCTCAAGTCTAGTATCTGTGGAACTAAATGGAACACTGATTAATCTTTTAACATTTAGTTGCTATGAAGATTAAGAGTCTTCATTACTTATTTCCTGAGTTATTAAAATAACAACTCATAAAAAGTGTGCCCATAAATTGTCAAGTCAATTTTGAGTCAGTCAAGGAGGCTTTGTAAGCAGCTTTATTGCATTTATGGTTACCTTGTGTAGGTGAAAGTTATATAATTGCTGAATTGACTTCTGCAAGATTGAGTGTTCTTAACAGTTGAAGAAAATGGAGTACCTTCATATCCTCTGCTGTTCTGCCTCTTTCTTCAGGAACTTGAGGTATTACTTGTCATTGGTCATGACAACTAAAGTTACCCCAGCCCTTTTCTGCATTTATTGACAGATAGGTTCACCTCATCACACAGAGGTGTTGAGGAAATCAAGGTATAATAGCTAAACCACAGCATTTTCTACTGTAAGAGACTTGTCTTTTCCTAAAGACTTGACTCAGCTTCATATTCTTTTTCTTTAGTAATTAAAAAAATTTGCTCCTAATGGTTGATTTCTCTAAACCCTTGAAATAAGCTGTCACTTGTGTTTGAGATTCACTATAAGGTCTGAAATGCCATAGATCACTGCATTTGTCAGCATATTTGTTCTGGGCCTAACTTAGGGCTTGAGGGAGAAGATACATTGGAGAATGTGTGAATGGACATCAGTAAATAAGGACTTCAAACTGTTGTCATTGAACACTTAGTATTCTGATCCTGTAACTAGGTTTCATTTTTTTCAGCTGACTTTAACTTCCATTACAATTAAGAATTTTAAAAAACCCAATAAATCTATCCAAGGTCTTCAGGTTGCCTTAAAAGAAAAGCTGCGTGTAGCTTCAAGGACCTGAATAGTTTGAAAAAGTTCTAATAATTGTCTCTTGTCATATGCTAGAAGAGTTTAACTAAATGAGAAATTATGATGAAAGCATTCCTTAAAGAAAGGTATAGTTGCAGGACATCCAGCCAAGGGAAAATTGTTTCTGTCTAGCTGTGTATGTTAACCAACTTGAAGCTCCTTCTTGCTGTTTACTTGTTTTACTGGGAGGTTGTGAATAGATGTTTTGTGGAAGGGTTTATTCTTTTGAATTAAGTTTTAATTAGAGTTTTAAGGGCAGCACAGTGGGAGAAGAGGCATGACTGTAAACGCTAAAAATAATAATGCTTGAATAGAAATTGCAGTTGCTGTGAGAAGATTGACTTAAAATTCTTTACTACTTAAGACTGCGGGTGACTTCCATTAGTTATGGAAACACTGGTGTTCTTGCTTGTGGTGTTGTGAGAATGTTAATTGACATTCAGTCACTTACCTAACAGCTAGAGGTAATTTGGGTAGTGCTCACCTAGCGCATTCTTCAGTATTCAGGCTGAGTTGATAAAGTGCAAAGAATTTGAAAATGCTAAACCTCTCTTTTCTAAACTGTAATGTAGGAGGGAACTAAGAACTTCTGTGTTAGCCTTGCAGGCATTGAGTGATGTCAAATGCCTGACTGAATGCTGTGGGATACACGCAGCCCAGTCAGTAACTCAGGCTCTACTCTGCTGGTCAGGGACTATCTGCAGGAGTTCAGCCTGTGTAATGACTATTTTAGGTGTTGTGGAATGTGAAAGAAGTGGCAGTTAAGGAGTGGGAGATTTTTTGGTCCACCCTTTTCTTTTCATAACTCCATCATTATGAAAAGATGATGAGTGAGTAGTGCTGGAATAATGCTCTTGCTTTTGTAACAAGTTACTTGCTTTGTCTTCAGTATGTTCAGGCATCAGTGATGATGCTGGTGAAATTCTAGTAGAGTGTAGGGCTTTAAAAGTTGCATTTATGTACATTTTAATGTGAAGGACTTAAAATGCTTTTTGCATCTTTTAAATGGTGTGTCCCAGTTAGGAAGTAAAATGGGAGGATAGTGTGTCTTGTAAGCAGCTTTTAAATTTGAAATGGTACTCAAGGCTAAGGTCTTGAATTTCAAGTACTGTCTCAAACTTCTAGAAGAGCCAAAGCGACTTTAGAAATTGTTCTCAATCAGTAAAATCCCAAGGCTGGTGGGAAGGTGACAACCACTGACCTTGAACTGTTTCTCACTTGAATTTTGTTTGGTTTTTTAAAGGACTAGCTTAGAACTCCAGGAGTGTCTTTTACAAGTTGTGTACTGATCAGCAAATCCTGAAATTCTGAAGTGCATCAAAATTGTTCTTGTTTTTGTGCTGCCTGTATTCATGGCTGTTTTCACACTGGTTTAGGTTTGCTGCCGTGTTGGGGCTTTGGTTTCAACCATTTTAATCCCTCAGAGACTCATGTAGGTTGGAAAAGACATGTAAGTTTGAGTCCAACCATTCAGCCAAGTGTCCACAAGTGCCACATCCACAGGTCTCTTGAACACTTCCAGGAGTGGTGATTGCTCCATTTCCTTAGGCAGCCTACTCCAATGCTTGACAACCCTTTTGGTGAAGAAAGTTTTCCTAATATCCAACCTAAACATCCCCTGATGCAACTTGTGGCTATTTCCTCCATCACTTGTTACCTGGGAGAAAAGGCCAACACCCATCTGATTACAACCTTCTGCAAGGTGGTTGCAGAGAGCAATAACATCTCCCCTGAGCCCACTTTTCTCCAGGCTGAACAACCCCAACTCGCTCAGGTGCTTCTTGTGAGATTTGTGCTCCAGAGCCTTCACCAGCTCCATTGCCTTTCTCTGGACTCACTCCCTCTGAGGGGTTATGTGGAAACTCATTTTACAATATTGAGTTTTGGGTTATTGCCCTTTACATGCAGCAGTTCTGTAGTTTACTCCTTGCAATTTTCCTCTGTCTTCAAGATTTCTCTTGTTAATGCTCACTGTAGTAAACATTTGTGTTTTGGGAACTAGAGTAACCCAGCATTCTCTTCCTGCCCTGAAGCTGCAGATCCCAGTTGGTTATGCATTATTTTTACTTTTCAGCTATTCACCGATGGAATCACCAACAAATTAATTGGCTGCTACGTGGGTGACATAACAGATGATGTGGTTCTAGTTCGGATCTATGGGAATAAGACTGAGCTCCTGGTGGATCGGGATGAGGAGGTGAAGAGTTTCCGTGTGTTGCAGGCCCATGGCTGTGCCCCTCAGCTGTACTGTACCTTCAACAACGGTCTGTGCTACGAGTTCATGCAGGGTGAAGCATTGGATCCAGAGCACGTGTGCAATCCAGATATTTTCAGGTAAGCTTTTAAGTTGTTATTCTTTTAAAATTTCATTCTTTCATTATGCATTTACAGAGTTCTTTCAGACCTAAAGGGTCTCCAGGTGTAGTTGATGAGCAGACTGAAAATAAGTATTTCTAGAAGCTTGCATTGAATTGATGTTCACACTCTTAGCAGCACACTATCCTCTTAGTTATGGTATTTCAGTGCTGAGCAAATGGTCCTTGCTCTTTATTGTGAGTATTTAACACTTGCACATTACCATTAGCGAAGTCATTTAAGACAGTGTTGTTGTTGTATGGGGCTGGAATTGGTTAAAACAAGTACTCCCAGCTCTGGTTCCAATTCCTTCCTTTTGTGAGTAGATCCAAGAGAGTCTTCCATTGAGACACAGTCATTTAAACTATTAGTAGTGAACAGAAAGTGCTGATATCTTAAGATTTTGGTTTTTCATATGCACACTGAAATGTATTTGCCTAACAATGGCAGCTGATTGAGTCGACTCTTCTAAAGATAAGCAAGAGTGGACTGTAAATAGAGGTGAAGTATGTGTGTTGTAACTGAACTTCAATCATCCTGCCTGCCTGCCCTCCCTCAGGCAGTGCTGCTAATGGCCTTCTGAGTCTTAGAAGATGCTATCCTGTGACTGTGCTGCTCTTATTTAAACCCTAGTTGAATTCCTGTGCTGCGTTTTCTAGAATTATTTTTCAATTGAATATATTGTCATTGTCTTATTGCGAGGGAAAATATGATACTGTCAGGTGTATATTAAATATAACATGAACTTTTATTTTTTAGGCTCATTGCTAGACAGCTTGCTAAAATCCATACTATTCATGCACACAATGGATGGATCCCTAAATCTAATCTGTGGCTGAAGATGGGGAAATACTTCTCTCTCATACCCACAGAATTTGCTGATGAGGAAGTAAATAAAAGGTGGGTGTTCTTTCCTGACTTCCCGTTTCTTCTGGCTGAAGGGAGGTGAATATTTGAGAAGTGAGTTTGCATTGCCGCCTAATGTTAGCTTTGGAAAACTTTGAGGTTTGATCAGACTCTTAAGTAACAGTTGTTTTCTTTACCCTTGTTCAAGAACCAAGGTGAACTTGCCTTGCTTCTTCAGGTAGTTCTTTCAACAGTTTTTGAGGGAACCTTTAGTATCAAACTGAGACCTGTGTTCTGGGGTGAATACTAAAGCCTGTTCCCTGGGGTTGCAGGAGTACTGTGGCTTGTTCACACTAATCTGCACCTCTTAGCTGTCTTGTATTTGTCCAGCTTAGAAATCTGTCAAAAACTGGGTAGTATAAAAATGAAGTTACTGAACGGTTACTTTGGGTGATGGGATGTGCTCCCAAAGTGCTGTCCAGAGGACGAAAAGGTATCCACACAATGACCCTAGACCTGTGCTATCATGGAGTATGAATATTTGTATCACCTCGGTTTAAGGGTTTAATTGTATTTTGGGTTTAGCATCCCAATATAGCTCTTGACTTGTATATCAAACTGGGGATGTTTTTCTTAGGAGCTTAACAAGGTAAGAAAGTATTTCCAAAGGGTTCTAGTGTCAGTGAAAGATTGGGATGAGAAGAATGGCACAACTAGAAACAGCAGTTAACTTAATAAAATTTCTCTGCTGTAGTCTAAAGCTTGAGCTGAATTCAATGTTTCTTGGAGAGTGGAGATCCAACTTTTAAACTAAAACTGGAATTTGCAAATGTGTACAAGGGTGTACCCTATCCAACTTCCTGTGACTCAGGAACAGATTCCAGCTTAAAAACATTCTTCATGTAACTTAATTCTTAAGAAAACTGAGAAAATGTGAGTAGTTGACTGAAAATCTAGAAGATGAAATGGCTACTTTAGTATATTTACTGTGACTAGGCTAAAAACTGGTGTTAACTTCCTCAGTAGAAATAAATGTAGTACCTAGTACTTTTGTGATTTCTTCTTGGAAGAAGTAATGTAACATGAACAAAAAATGAACAAAATTTATGCAGTTACCCTTTTAGTCTTTACTCCTTTAAAATGTGCAGTAGTGTATTCAAGTTGTAATCCTGATTTTTGAACTGCTGTCATGTTTACAGAGAATCTTCAAAGAATTGTTTTCTAGGGAGGATAGAGAAAAATGATTGTCATAATTTGACTGCTGTGGTGCCCTGGAAAAGACAGCCATGACTTGGGAGAGGTTTTTTGAGCTATTTGCAGTAAGAATGTAGAGAGAAATCCTTCATTACAAATACACACAGGACTAAATGTTAACTCTCAATCTTCTTACACATGAAAAGGTTTTTAAGTGACATTCCAAGCCCTCAAGTTCTTCAGGAAGAGATGGCCTGGATGAAGGAAAGACTGTCAAATTTAGGCTCCCCGGTGGTACTCTGTCACAACGACCTGTTGTGTAAAAATATTATTTACAACAAGAAAAGAGGTAGGTATTGAGCAAAACAGTAAGTAGTTGGGTGGCTTTGTTTATGCTGTAATTGCATGTGCTACCTCAGTGGTGACATTTTCCTGACTTGTTTAGATGAACTCAGTTTGGGCTTTTGCAACCCAGTGTGATGGTAACAGTACCTGTGCAAATACTAAGTTGCTTAATTAGCTATTTCTCATCGGTATGTTACTGTACAGAGGAATAAAGTTGGTTTCCTGGTTTTAATGTATTTGTTGATCCCCAACCTGCCTGTATGACTAGACTTCAATGTATGTAACTGTTTGTGTTAATTCTGTTCCAGCTGCGTAAAGCTTTTAGGAAGAGAAAGCTGTCCAAGTATAGAAAATAACACGAAGATTATCTCCACTAATGTGCTTTGTTCTGGTCTGTGATTGTGGGAATACCATTTCCTAATGAAGTGACTTAGTGATATTTAATACTACATTCAGTAGCTCAATTTAATTTCTGCATGAGGTACTGTGCTGGTTTGAAAGCAAACCGGTGCGTAAAGCTTTTAGGAAGAGAAAGCTGTCCAAGTATAGAAAATAACACGAAGATTATCTCCACTAATGTGCTTTGTTCTGGTCTGTGATTGTGGGAATACCATTTCCTAATGAAGTGACTTAGTGATATTTAATACTACATTCAGTAGCTCAATTTAATTTCTGCATGAGGTACTGTGCTGGTTTGAAAGCAAACCGGTGAGAGACTCTGAGTCAGAAGAGAAGTTTAATATGAAACACAAACAAAACAACAACAAATAGTACAAATTAACAACCCAAAAGAAAGAAGCCCCTGACAAGTCAGCAAGTAACCCGACACCCTGTCAGTCAGGGTTGATAGCAGTCTGATTGAATGGTGGCTGCATCCTCCTGGAGGGATGGGTCTGTCATCCCATCACTGGAGCAGTGGTCCCGCAGATCCGCT
>NW_008660821.1:13845-16139 GCF_000695815.1 Acanthisitta chloris
CAATAGAATACATACCATTGGCTACCCCCCCACTGCAACCCCGGACAGGGGCATAAATATCTTAAAGGATTTCTTTCGTAAATACCAACTTTATGTAAACAGTTACAGACAGTACATGTCTTGGCAAAGATAATTTTTTTCCTTTCTATTAAAATACATTTAACTCCTAATTCATCTTATTAAAATCTACAAAACTTCTGTATAAACCCACAGTTTATTGACTTTAGTGGTTTGAGGTTCGGTTACTAATTGAATCAATTAGATATTAAAACAACCAAGGCAAATTTTTAACACTAAAATGGTCATTGTGCAGTTAAAGTGCACAATTTTCCTCCCATTTCCAGTAGCTGAGCTCAGCTAAATGCAGCAAATTCATCAGATGACAAGGTTTGCTTTTGGAGCGAGGATCACATATTCCTTCTAGCAGCTGCATATGTGTCAGTTGGATAAGATTGTTGGTATGTAAGCCCAAAGTCTGTGAAGTAAATCACTGAATGGAACTGAGGCTTTCTCTTTCTCTCTCCATCAGTTACCATTGGTCTGTGACCTGTTAAGCTTATGTGCCTTAAGTTCTAAAGAAAAAAGTAACAAAAACAATCTGGATTTGGTTCTAGTATGAAAAGTGGCTGTGTATGTGTATGTATAATCTGTTTCTGCATGGTGTATCCACTGGATGCATGTGAAAGGAGCAAATAAACTCTTGTGCTGGTTTGTGCACAAGTTTTCCTCCAAGTAACACCACTTTTGAAGGAAGTTGCTAGTACTTCTAGTTATATAGAAGTAATATAGTCATATTCATGTGTCTATATTACAGTGCTATTAACATGAACTTTAAATTCTAAAAATTTAGCACTAAGCTTCAGTGGCTTTACTTGGTTTCAATGATGGTTTATAGTTATGCTTCAAAAGAGGAGAGGGGAACACATGGAAGGTATACAAAAGAATTGACTTTTGGTCTTATACACATTGGAGTTGTGATACTACAGTACCGAAAGTCTATTTTTATCATATGGGTTATTTTAGTGCTGAAACTACCTTGAGTTTTAACTTTACAGAACAGACCTGTGGAGGGAAAAGTAATTTTTATAGTCACTTTTCATAGTAAAACCATTGTACAAAACCAAACAAAAATACAGCAGAGGAATTCCTTTTAAAAGGTTCACTATCATGGTCAACAGGCTTGAAGTTCCTACTTGAAAAACAAATGCTATATGCTTTTCTTTTTGTAAACAGAATGGAGGAAAAAAACAATGCCAGCAGTGCATCACTTGTGAGCAATCCTACAGTAACAAGTGTGTGAGTGCTTAGAGTTTGGGGCGGGGTGGGGAGGAGGGAGGTGTGAAGTACTTCGGCTTCAAGCTAGCTGAAAACAGCTGGGAGGGAAGACTTGGAAATATGAAATCTATTATTAAAGTTATGTTTGAATGTTGCACATGTGCTGTTGGAAAACTCATGCAATCTGAGCATAGCAGGTATAATTTTCATAGTAACCAAACCTCAATGCCATCTGTAGAAGGAGTGTTTGTCATTTGAAAGCTGTTTGTTACAACACACTTTTTACACAGCAAAAAAGTGGAAGCTCAGCTTTAACTGTAAAGAAACATGCATAGCTGGAATTCTGTTTAGCAGAGCAGGAGCCTTTATTGGTATACAAGTAATTCTGCAAGAGCACAAACTTAGAATCTTTAAAGATGCACTTCATTAGGAATGGCATCAAAGTGTCTGAAGGAAGTTAACAGCTTTGATGCTGTACTCTGACTAAATTAACTCTTCCATCTAGACAAGTTTCTGTATATCCAACAGACCTTGGTGACCCTAAACTGAAAATGAGAGAGAACAGATTTTTCTAGATTAACAGCCTTTCCTTTACTCCTCAGTAAAGTTTGTGCAAAGCTGGTAGAGTTGTTTGGCTTTTGAGAAGCTGTCACAGCCCAAAACTTAATGATTTGTTTTAGCAACACTGTATTTATCATTTTGTTTGTGAATGCTTAATTTTCACATTTACTAGGCATGGGGAATGTGTGTGTTTAAGGTACAGACTATCAACAGATATTAGGACTGGTGTCCAGTGCAGTTAGAAAAATTATGGCTTGTCCCAGGGCTTTGCTTTAGGCTTGTCCTCTGCATTAAATTCACCTTAAGTTTTCAGACTTGAAAGAAAAATCACAGTCATACCACATACTGCTTTTAAGAAGAATCAGTCTCCTGCCCTTAAATTTTATTTATGAGACTGGAAGTAGCATGATGAGTGTTAACTTCATTTAATGGAGTTGCACTCATGTGGTCTGAATTTG
>NW_008660821.1:16164-35266 GCF_000695815.1 Acanthisitta chloris
TGTTTCATTAATGTCCGTTCTCAAGCACTCAGGATATGAAAAGCTGCAAGTGTTACTTTACATAACTTATAATTAGCACTGTCATCTACTCCTTGAAGGATGTAGCCTGGAGCTTCACATTGCTTTTAATTACAATTTTGACATCAAGAATAGGCAAAATATGCTTGATATTGCTTATTTATAGACCTTGTGTTCTGATGCTTCTAAGTTTGGGTTGTTTTTTTTCAACCTGACTTGGTGTTTCCGAAAATACCTGATGGTTTAAAAGTATTCAAATACTTGCTATTCAACAAGATCAAGTATCAGTATTTTTTTGTCTGTATCTTTGTGCTCTTTTTGAATGTATGAAAATCACCTGGCAGGAAGTTAAGTGTATAGGTAGATGCCTAGTTTTGTTCTGTTTATTCCCTCTGCCTACCCAATGTTTTCTATGATCTTTGGTAGGAGTCTGTGGGTGCTCAGTGCTTCTGAAGACTGAGGTATGTTTAAGGCTTCTGGTTTTGATCTAAAAACCTGTTTTGTTTTGCAGAGCTCTGTTGGGTATTTATAGCTAAAATTATTCATTGGGTCTATGACCCATTTGTGGATTTGCAAGTATGTTTATAGCAGAGATGATTGTCTTTGCTGAAGTTGTCTTCTAGGGTCTCAGTGGCTCACCTGATGAGCAGGATGGGATGGAACTTGGGATGCATCATTCAGCTGTGGTAACTACAGCCAGGACTTGTGCATGGGAAGTGTTAACCTTATTAAACCATTAAAAGGGAAGAGCATCTAGACAAAGAGGTGTCCTCACCCTCCTACCTGTCAGTACCCTGAGGCCATCTAGCAGGTGCTCTGTTATTTACTACTTGATCTATTCAAAATTGGATTTCTGGGCTATGGAACATAACATGTATTCCATTTTGTAGCTTCTATAGTTTTTGTAGAGTACATTGCATGTTGGCTGCACTAGGAGATCCCTGGAAGAAAGAAATGTGTTTCAGCTTGAAGTAGTCAATACTCCTGGTGTGTCTATTCCTGTCAATAACAGTAGCTTCTCCAGGGAGGTGGTAGAGCTTATTTTTAAGTTGTCTCACTTCAATAAATCACAGATACACTTAGACTAGTCTCTTGTTGGTCTGCCTGCTCCCAGGGATAGAGTGGGATTTACAAATTTCCTGTGCTTATTAGAAACCTCAAAACAAAACCTACTTGCTAAACCGTATCTTTGAGAAGTGGCTTCCTAATGTGAACTGCAGTAAATCATAAAAGTAACTTCTAATACTGTAGTTATTTAAGCAATTAATGCAAGCTTTTTCCTGCTTCTTCTAAAACAAGGTAGCCGGTACATGTATGCTTTGTGCATTTATGAAATGGCAAACTGAAAAGTTTTTACTTTCTTTCAGTTTCAAAGAAAGTGCTATGCAGCTTTATTTTAGACCTTCTTGCAAAAATTAACTCTAAGGTTGAGTTTCACAGTGACGCGTGAGAAAGATCAGTATAAATGCAAGACATTTTCCCCTTTGAACTTCTGTCTTATCAAATGTGAAGTTGCCAAATTTTCTTCATCTGCTGCAGACTGAGGATGCTGTTGTTGCTGCCTTGTAGTGCCACACACTGTGCTATGTGTGCACTGGCTGAAGGTTCATCTCCTTCACGTGCATTGACTCATAGGACAGTGCCTAGCAACAGCCTCACTTGGCTTGTTAGATCTAATTTTTGATTGCATGTAATATTCCATATATCTGGAAGTGAGTTTTAAATATTATTTGTAATATTAAAAATGCATAATAGCACATAGGTATGTCCTAGGTGAAATCTGCCTATGAAAAATGTCAAGTATTTATTTGACTATTTTGCAAGCAGACTTTTGCCTGCTGTGTTAGGAAGGAAAAATACCCTCTAAATACAGGCAGTATTAACTGTTTGGGGGGCAGGAGAGGTTCAGGAGATAAGTTGTGTAACAGAATATTGGCCAGGGTTGGGCTGTGTGTTTTGGCTGCCTTGTATTTTAGATGTTTTCTTTTGCAAAGCAGTACTAAAGAACCAGCGGGAAGAGCAAGTGTAGGAATCTGCCAGTTAGGCAGTGGCAGAAGTTAATCTGTGACAATATTATATATTGTCACAGGTCTTGGCTGCAGCTGCTCTTAAATTTTTCCCTTCAAAATTCCCCTTAAAATTTCCCTTCAGTTTTCTACTGCCAATAGAATTTCCTGGGAGGAGCTTAACCTTTTGCAGGCCTGTTTGTTTGTTAGTGCCTAAAAGGTTTAAAGTCATAACCTTGCTAAGCAATCCTCCCTTTCTGTGGCAGTAGGGGCACACTCTAACTTGGAGGATTGTGACCAAGTGATTTCATGTTGTGAAGCTTAACTTTCATTTTAAGTGCTTAGACGAGATGATTTGTCCACTTGATAAACATTAATGTGTTTATATTTCAAATACAGTAAAGATGAACTGCATAGGAATGAACACTTCTAACCAAGTTCTTTGTTAACTCGGGCAGGACATTGGTATTGGAGGTGTATGATATTCCTAAACCATAAAGAGGCACTTAAAATCCTTAGTCTAGGAATTGTATATATGAAGTACTTAATTTTAACAGTGTTTTTGATATTTACTTTTAACCTGGAGTTCTGCCAGTTAGCATAAGTATCTGTAAGGTGTTCTTAAGTCATGTTAAGGTTGTTCATTGTAATAGAAGGAATGGTGTTGTTAATAAAATGTGCAGCTAGTCATCAAAAGAATGGGTATAGAGAGGGAGGAGGCTGCAGCTGTGAAAATTACCTATTTCAGCATAGAATGTAAGGTTTTGCTTTCTAATATTGTATTGTAAACAGCTCTTAACCCATCACTTCCTTTTCTGAGTTTTTAGTCATTTTGCTGTTTTCCTTTAAAATACAAGAGCTCTAGTTTTAGCTAATTCATCTTGTTCATGTTTTGACTGACGTGCTGTAAATGTTCTTGAGCAGCTTCAATGCTGTATTACCTTAAGTGAAGCATTTTTCCCAGTTTCACTACAGGTTAACATAATTTGGAAACATTTGGGGCTGCGTTTGCTGCTTGATCAGTACTTGTTTACATAACACTACCTAGTCTGATAGATTTGAAGACTTGAGGATTGTCTGGTGGTTTCCTGAGACTAGTAGAAGCCAGCTAAAAAAAGTAACAATTAAGAATAGTCTTGCTTTGTAAGTGTGGATGGAGGAAGCAGGAACTATCAATGTGTCAGAGGCAATATCAGCATGTTGCAATGTGTTAGTCCACTGTGGTTACACATTTGTGTGAGCATAAACAGGACTGTTATTTTCTTAAGTTGGGGGAAAAAATGATCTTCTATTTCTACATAAATTTAAAATAAAGAATCAGCAACTGTACTTCTTATTTTGAGGGTAAGGAATGCCCTCGTGTGGTAGAAGTTAAAATTGAAATTCTATTCAGGCTTTAAACACAGAGAATTGCAAAGTCTAATTATTTAAGAGCCCTCTTGAATGAATATTCAGGGACTCTCATATTGTAAAAATCACAGCATTACTCTGGAATGTCAAGTGCACACAACTGGGCACAAGTAAGATGGGTATGTGGCTTTGGTTTTTGGTTTTTTTTTTTCCCATAAAAATTTCAAAGGACACCAAAGGATTAGGGCTGTGACTTCATTTGATCTCAGCTCTGATGTTGCTGCTGTTGTCTCTCACGTAGGTGATGTGCAGTTCATAGACTATGAATACTCTGGATACAACTACTTGGCTTATGACATTGGAAATCACTTCAATGAATTTGCAGGTAAGAATTGGCTTTCTGCAGTACAGGTTAACTGGCTTTATTAATGAAAAAATCCTCAACCAAACTCATTCTTGCACAATCTCTCTTTCTCTGTGTATCTAGTTACATATTTATAGCTGTCAGCTCATGGTATCAGAATGTGTGATGTCTCATTTTGCAGTCCAGCTATGCCCTTCCTTTGCAGCTCTGCTAACCCAGGAATGGGAACATCATGTCCTAAGTTCTGGTAGAGTTGGAGTTCAATACAGAACCCACAGCTTTGAGTTTCCCTCCTCCTGTGAAGTGACACAGCAGAGACAGCTCACTGTAATGAAATGCTGTGGGTGTCACATTATAGGTATATATTGAGAATACTCTGTGTGGTTCCACAGTGCCAAAAGACAGGATTATGTGGTTTTTTTGGTGTGTTTGAATGTGTGCGCTAAGTACTTGCCCTGTCCTAAAATAAGAAGGCTAAGACTATCATAGGGAAAAAAGTAGGGTTTTAGGAACAAGGTGTTTGTAGATTCATTTATTAACTACCTCAGATTTTTTTCAGGGAATGCCCATTCCAGTTATTCCATAAGACAGAACTAAACTCAGCTGTTACTTTAACCTCAGGTGTTGTTATAACCTCAAGTGCTGTGTTTTTTCGAAGTATAGGGCCACAGGAAAAAATTAATGATGAGTGCAGATGGAAAGAAAGCACAGTGTGGTAAAATTAGGAGGATTAATAATTAAATTTACAAAAGTTCACGAACAATGTTAAATTTAGATATGTTAAAAAAATCTAGGGTTTGTACCTGGTAATTTAAGTTGTATAATTGGTGACGTGTAAATATTTGGAAAGCAAGTGAAATTCTTTTACAAAATGTATTTGAGAGCTTTTGATTTTCATCTTGCACTTGTCGAAGTCTTGACTGAATCAGTAAGAAGACTAAACCCGCAAACATGTTTTTTGCCTATGAAGAAGAGCTGTGCTTCACTCTTATTCTCTATCCATCCAGTAAAAATCTTCAGTATTTTTTTTAAGCTAGATTTGACTGGATCTGGTACACACAAGAGTTTAGGTGCTTGGTGATTGCACTGTTCATATGCACCCTCCCTGGAGGTTTTTATGAGACTAGATGTGGCACTTAGTGCCATGGTCTAGTAACCATGGTGGGGTGGGACTTGATGACCTTGGACGTCTTCCAACCTGGTTGATTCTGTGATAAGACTTAATAAGAATTTCCTAATCCTCTGGGAGTGAGAGCTAGTGGGAGTGAACTGTGATCCAGCCTTGGGCCTCCAGTATGGGAAGAAAAATAGGACAAAAGGGGGTTATGGGGGTAAGACTTCTTCTAATTCCACCAACACACTGTGGAGGAGAGAGGCAGAATTGGAATAAATTTTCTTTAAATATGAGCTTAGTTGGTGACAATGTATGTAGATCTGGATTCAGCTTTGAATACTGTTGCATACAATTCCCTTTACCTATGAAATGTGTAATATTTGGTATATTTCGGAGGGCTTTTGTTTCATGTAAGTAGACTTTATCTGGCTGAAAACATATATCTTCAATAGGTCGTCTTTTCTTTTTCTAGGAGTAAATGAGGTAGACTACAGCCTTTATCCTAACAGAAAATTACAGGAACAATGGCTGAGATCTTACCTTGAGGCCTACAAAGAATATAAAGGGTTTGGCACAGAAGTCAGTGAAAAAGAAGTTGAAATTCTGTATGTCCAAGTCAATCAGTTTGCACTGGTAAGTAACAAATACTTGATTAGATAGATGAAGTGCTATGGGCAGATATAATAGCCAGTTTCTTACTCTGAATTCTGTGGCATGTAAAGTAAAATTTATGTAAAAAGCAAAACTTTCCTGTTCTATGGCAACTTGCTCCTGTGTTGCATGTGAAAAATTCTCTATCGAATATTCCTAGTGAAAGAGGCATTGAGCATTCAGAAAATGAAGAGATGAGCTTTCAGTGAGTATTTCCATTGGCTGTTTATTGCTCTGGCAAGTTTGAGTTGGCCAGAGCTTTGTGGTGGGTCTGTGTTGAATTTCTCTTTGTATTGATAAGAAGACAGATGAGTAAGGTAGTGCTTCATAAATAACTATATAACTTCTGACTTTAAAAGCCTTTTTAAAATAAGATGGTGAAATTTTGTTAGGGTAAAACTAGGATGCTTTGATTTATTCTTTTGCAGACCATTAGGTCACTCTAGAGTCTTTTAGTACTACAATAACTCTTTCCTTGCAAGCAGGGAGTTGCTTTCAGATTTGATCATCTGAGTGGTTTAAATTGTAGCAAAGTGCACAGGGAGTCAGTCTCCTGTCAACTCTTGTTGACCAGCAGTGAGGAGAAAGACTTGGGAGTGACAGTAGATGAGAAGCTCACCATGAGTGAGGAGATAGAATTCACAGGAAGATGGTTATTAAACAAGTCTTTAAAAACACCAGCTTGTTTGCTGCTCTTCTTTTAATGTGTCAGCTGTTAAATTCAGCTGTCCTATTCATTTAGGAAAGTTAGAGCTGCAATTAAGTAGGCTGGTGGTCTGGTTGAAAATATATGGTATTGTTTTGTCAGTTTTAAACCATGGTCATAGTAATGTTTAAGAGGATGGAGTTGTGTTTAGAGAATAGCTCAAGGCTTGCTGATAGACCACACATGATGCACAACTACTGCCAAACACTCTTGTGTCCGTTCATGTGGGAAACTGCATTAAGAGAAAGCATGACCCAAAGTTATTGGATGCTGCTGTAAAATGCTAACTGCTACTATCCAGCGAAGTTACCCAAATTAGAGGTACAGGGATGGCTCGCATGTACATATATCAGTTGCCATTTTAAGGTGTTTTCAGGTTTGTATCTTCTGAACTCCTGGTCAAATGTTACATACAAACTTCAGGAAGCCATTTAGGTAATTAGTGTAAGCAGTTATTTACTGAACAGAAGTTTGAAGGCTGTCACTTGCAACCTGGGTGGTCCAGAGATGTCTTCCACAAGGACACCAAGCTCATGGCCACTGCACGTTGCTTTGAAATATATTAATGAAACCACTAATGCAATCCATAATTTCAAGTTGGAAGTGAACATAGGCCTCCAGTCTTCTTCTGTGGACTCCTAATGGAAGTAAGTTTACAACAGATGAGCAATTTGTATAAATGATGATGTGTTAGAGGCTCTTTCTTACTGCATTAGGAATCATCTTTGTCCAAGTCAGCAGTGAAAGGGAGTGTAGTTATAGTGGTTTAAGTGTATAATCAAGATTCCAAAGGAATTTCATATTTGCACTAGAGTTAAATACATGAGGAATAATACATATTTAATTAGCAGCAGCAGAGATGATAATCACATATCTGTGCATTTTTAAACATGATGTATGAATTTGTCTAACAACCTACTTAATAGGTGACCTGTTTCACAAATGGAATGGTTTTTGTGCAAATGATACATGGAGAGCCAGGAGACCAATGGATTTACTCCTCTGATTGCCAATAATTAATTCTGTAGTACCAGTAGAGAAATATCAAATAACTTGACAAAAAGATTGGGTTTTTGGGAGTTCTCTTTTAGATAACTTTTTGTCTCAATGTGAGAATGTGTTTGCATGTTAGATATGATATAAGGTTAATTTTTTGCTGGTAAACCTTTTCTTTCAGGCTTCCCACTTCTTCTGGGGACTGTGGGCTCTAATTCAAGCCAAATATTCCACCATTGACTTTGATTTTCTAGGGTAAGTTGCTTGCTATGTACAATCTTGGAATACCTGAGCTGGAAGGGACCTGTGGGGCTGCCTAGTCCCAACACCTCAGCTGTCAGAAACAGATCTGAGCAACAGACCTCATCGATGTGATCATACAATGAAACCCTTGATCTTTAAGATAAAACAAGACAGTAAAAGCTGTCTGTGCTTTTTGTTACTGAAAGGTCTCTAACTTAGTATGTGCCCCTGGGCTAAAACACATCCTATAACAAGACAAAAACCATAATATTTTGGGGCATTGAGTGTTTTCTGTTGGCTTTTCTGCCTTTGCCTCCAAGTTGGTCAGTAAGGTCTGTCACACACAAGACCTGCATTTCCAACTGTGAGAGTCAAACAGGACTCTTGTAGTAAACAAGCTCATTGGTACTTATTGCATGGAGTGTTGATTCTGGAAGTCCCTAATGAATGTTAAATTCTGTTTCCTGAGGCACTGGCCAGGAGGGTTCTGTTTCAGATAGATACATATGTCTTTGGCAGTTTTTAAGTGGTCTTTCATGGCAATAAGCAGAGGAATTAATTTGTGTATTTTGGGGACTGGGCACGGTGATAAAATTAATCATTTTGCCTGGTAGAAGAACCCACTTCAGAATTTTTTATATGTGTTTGCTGAACTCAGTTGTATCACTTCGTAAACCAACGCGAGTTCCTGTGGCCAATCATCCCATGTCGCAGTACCCGTTAGTCACCGCTAGGTGGCACAGCAAGCCAAGTTAAAGCGCAGGTGATTGAGCTCAGAAACTTGTCAGTTTTGGCTAAAATGTTATTCCTGCAGTGATCAAGGTCAGATTTCTGTGTAGTTGTCAGTTGTTGGGCAGTCTGTTAAGAACTACTAAACCACTGCCTGTGGTAATCCCGGAGCAGTCTATGTTTTCCTGGTTGAGATTGGGCGTGGTGGTGAGGAAGTACCATAATATCATTGTTCTGTTCTTCATTTCCTCCTTTGGCAGCTGCTAAGGGTTACTGTTGGAAATGGAGTACTGGGGTTGATGGACTTTTGACTAGTCCTACATAGCATGGCTGTTTTCATGTAAGGAGTAACTTCAAATCTCTCTTAACCTGGAATCTCTCTCTCCTTTTGAACAGATATGCAATTGTTCGGTTTAACCAGTATTTCAAAATGAAACTGGAGGTCATGACATTAACTCTTCCTGAGTAATGAAGAGGAGGACACTAACCAAGTGGATAGACAACCCCTGAATCTTTTCTGAGAACAGATACTGGAAAAAAAAAGCTAAACATTTGTTGAAGTGCTGTAATGCTCACTTGGTGGTTCTTGCTTTATAAATAATGCCTCTAAACAGTCCTTCAATGTTAAATTTAATATGAAGAGCATACATACTGCTGTTGATATAAAATGGATTAGAAACTTGCTAAATCTATAAAAAGTTGTAGAAATGGCAATTTAATCCTTCTTTGTAATTTAACATGTTGTATGTGAATTATTTATTATGTTTAACATGATTCCATTGCTGCTTTCATCAGTTTTTGTTGATGTTGGGTGCAGGTAGTGAAGTTGTTCCAAAGGATTCGTTTAACAACTTATTTTGTTGAAGTTACATTAACTTATATGAAAGTTATGTCAGAGAATATTACCCTCTTAGATGCATATGAGCAAATGAGTGACAACAAACTCATGAGATCATCTCCAGTGTGGTGTAACTAGGGAGAAGGGTTAGAATGATCTTTATTTTTCCCTGGTTTTTTTAAGCAAAAAGGTAGCTTTCCATGTGATGGTACTTTTCTTTTGCACAGGAATCAACCAGCTTGCTGAAATGCTAAATAATGTGTTGATTTTTCCTTCTTGATGCTGTAGAAATGTGGAAGTTCTGTGGCCACAAGATTCTCTGAGGATCTGTACCATCTCTAACTTCAGTAGGAAAGCTGCTTGTTTATTCAGTGTACTCTTCAAAGCAAAAGACCACTATTGCAAATCTATATTCCTTTTTGAAACTTGATTCTAAATTTGAACACTATTCTGGTGTCTTATTTGTTGTGCTTCAGTAGGATCTAGTGGAACTGTTGAACGGGAGATGAGTGAGCAGAGATCCTGTTGCACCTGGGAGCAAGACACTTAGGTTTACAGTTTGTGTGTTGTTGACATCTTTCTGCTTTGTCATCTTCTAACCTCGGATTCTAGTCTTAAATGCCTGGTCCTGTAGTTGTGCAGATTCTGGTGTGTCTGGTGGTTCTTTTTATTCTGTCAGCAAGTTACTTTTCAAAGTCTCCAGTTCGAAGGACAGGATGGCAGAATGTCTGACTCGAGCAATGGGACTTTGATCATCACACACACTTTATTTCTTCAAGCTATTATACCAAGAATGGTCTGGATTACAAAATGTGAACTGAAAATGTTTACTAAATGGAACAATGTCTAAGTTTGTGTGGAAAAGAGGCTTTAACTCTGAAAGGGGGTGGGAGGGGGGAACATAAGAGGGGAAGAAACCCACAACAAAACTGAGGCCCCACAATGCTGTGTGGAGCTGGGCAGGCATGGACTCAACTCTGATACTCTGAAAAATGTTGCACTTTGGTCACATAAGTGCCCACATGTACAAAGTGTGTGCATGTACACGTGCAAACACAAACTTACCTGAAGAGTAAATATTATGGGGTGTCTGTTGTACAGACTCCAGCAAAGATATTTATTCCAAATTGCTTTATGGCACACTTATGTGTGTATAACCTGTGCACACATATATACAGCTGTGCTTTGCAAAAGCTTGGATTGATTCAGGACAAAGAAAATTCATGTGAATGAAAAATGTTCACCTTTAAAGACCATTTTGAATGGCATTCTGTTATTTTACAAAAGCAAGGGTTAGGATTTTTTTTCCCTCTTGTTTATATTCATCTCTGAATGTTTCTTTTTTATTATTTTCTTCAGTCAAAAGCTTAAAAATCCTTATGAAGAACTAGGATTTTTTTTGTGACTTGAAATGAGGTAACCATTTTCATTAGCTGGACGCTACTATACCGGACAAACTTTCTTCATAGTTGAAACAAATAGCTAAAATAGACATAATTTACTTTGTAGCAGTTATCAAGGATGTTGCTAGAGCTCATGAAGGCACTGAAGACCTTCATCTTCTGTACTTTCTCCCTGTTGACATTATTGACATATGATGAATAATCCCCTGCTGTCTTGTATTCCCTTTAAGTTCAGCAAGATGTGCTTGGAAAACTGCTAAAGAATTTTTGAACTCTTTATTACTCCTTTCTTCCAAGCAGTGGCTTTAGTTCTGACAGTGTTGCTTTGTATTTGTGAAATATGTGAAAGAAGGCTGTGAAGTTCACTTAGGCTTGGGAAATCCAACACTTGACAGATCCTGAGTTTCCCAACAGCTGGCAAAACACATTCCCTTTTCAGGTACCAGAATTACTTGTGTTTGGGGAGTGTGGAATTTGTTGTCAGTAGTATTTTTGTGTGTATAGCACAAGTAGCAATAACTGTAGGGGTGGAAGTTCACTTCTGCAGAACCAAAGCTTTCCATGAGTGCAGCTCAATCTCATCCTTGTGGAGTGAAGTTCCATTGAATCCCACAAAAGCACTTTGGGAGGCAGGTAGGAAATACTCCCGAGCTTTTCCTGAGCCACTTTGAAGAAGCACAAGGACTGTCACAGGTTACAGTGGTTGACTTTGCAGTACTGGTAGAAGCTTTCCTTTTGCACATTGAAATTCATTTCACACACTTAAATGCTGCTTTGCATCAGCTTTCTGTCAAGACAAGTGCTGATAAAACACATTTGTGATCAGTTCTGAGGAAATACTGTAAAACATCTCCCAAAATGAAATGCCAGTTACCTTGAGCCATTTTCCACATCCATTTGAACCAGTAGCACTCGGATATTCTCTTGCTGAGGAATATCTCCAGGTGTGTTAAGTTTGAAGCAGTAGTTTGCAATGGCATTGCAGATGATAAAGTAGCTTGAAACTGTGAATACAGGACATTCTGAATGTAAGTTAGGTACTAGAGAACATGTACATGTTGCAATTAGTTTATCTCCGTCTGTTTAATAGCAACACTAAGATATTGGAAGGAGAACAACAAATGATTGAGCTCTAGAAACATCCTGTAGTAGTTTTGACTGTGACTTGCCAAGAAGACACTCTGTTGCCTTTATGTTAAGCTGAGGGCATGAATGCCAATATTAATAATTCTTGCTGTAGTTAAACCTATACTGTAAATATAAAGAGGATTATTAGTCAGGGCATTCTTGCAGACATAGCATCAAGTCAATAGACCGTAGGGGCCTGGTTGCTTTTGTAAAGCAGAATAGTGTGAATTTTTTTCTTCTCATTTCTGCAGTCAGATCTGGCTAATCCATGCAGAATTTCTTAGGTCACTCAAGCACTAAAGTTTGCTGAATGGTAACTAGTCTCCTGTCACATAATTTTCAATCCCTTCGTTTACACTCATCAATTTGCATTTTCCAAGGACATACCAAATTTGCATTAACCAGGTCTGACTGTACATGTATATACAACAGTGTAAATAACCATTTGTAAATTAGTGTGAATTGTACTGTATCTTGCATTTATGGACTTGTGTATTGCATTGTATTCTCTCCTATTTTGTAGAAATTTTGATGTAAAGAAGAAATCTAACTGTGTGCAGAATTCTTTTGTCAAATTGATCTGTAACAGAGCATAATAGTTTTATGTTAAGGTATCCATTTATAGCCTTGGGCATCCAGTGTTTTGGTTTCCCCCCCCCAGTTAGCTTTTTTGACATCTTTCTCTTGGGAATGATTCTGGGAATAAAGGAATTTATACAGTACTAAGATTAAGAGAAATTCTGTTCTAATAAAGAGCAAACTGTGTCAGAGGTACCTGGAGTACCTGTGGGATAGGGAAAGCTGTTAAAATTGTTTACTTCCAAAAATTTCCCATACATTCTTGAATGCTGGTGACTTGTAAACATAAGTGTGTTGGATTGAAGCACTCCTGGAGTGTGCAGTCCCATGGGGACAGCAATTGAGGTAGTGTGATAGGAGTCCCTCAACTTAAATGTTTTGGTGGCTGTAGCCTTATAATAGGATTAGTTGCTAACTTGTAAATGCTTATAATGAATGCCCAAATCACTCAAATAGTTCTGCCAGTTAATTTTCCTTTATTCTAGAACTATTGGTACCTCCTTTAGACTACTTGAAGCTTAGCTGAGGTATTTTCCCTGTGTGCCATTCCCTCCCCCTCCTCTCTGTGCCCATGACACTACTTCATTAGGGGAAACAGGGATAGAAAAGCTTCATTTCCATACTTAGCCATCACTATTTCCTTTTGGACTAAAATTACATTGTTTTGTCAATACATGACCTCTCATCAGAATTCTTTTGTGTAGGGAGTCCTTTTCTGAAGAGGCCTTTAACCTTGGAAACATGAACATGGTTTTTTTCCCCTGACTATTTTATCACTGTTGCCTTTTGCTGTCTGTTTTGAACTCCATAGTGTCCTTCAAGCTGTTAGTTGATTCTTTTCACTGCTGTGTTTAATAACTTCTGGAAAATGCTGGTGTGCAAATATCATCCTCCATCTGACAAATCAATCTTGACACAGTTTGTACAACCTGTCAGCCTTACCTGTGCTGGGTGAGAGGTGTCCATGCTAGTCAGTGGTGATACTTGAGGTTATTGGGGTCCTGGGAAGTGAGTTTATCCAGGAAGTACTAGTCAAGAGGAGGGATGGGCTTGGGCAATGTAAGTAAAAGGAAATCATTCACATGGAAACTCAAGCTTAAGCTTTTGGTGTTACAAGGTACTGGATATGCTTATTTACTTGCATGGTTTAAGGATGAGAGCAAATTGTAAAGGGTCAAGTTTGTTTCAAAATAAAGTTCAGACTTTTTAAAAAAGCCTTTGGTAGCCAGCAAAAGCTTACAAAATACTCTTTTGTTACTCCTACCAAAAGAAATCTTAAATTTGGGTGACTTGTTGATTAAATAAAACTTTGTTCTAAAACTAGTGGCCTATCATCTCTTGCTTGGGGCATTTCTTGCTGTAGTCTGCAGTGGAGGTTGGCCACATCTGACCTGTCTGTGTTTGAGGTGTGTTCTTTGTTTTAATGCTTTGTGTTTTTTACTGTGTTCTAAGGTGTGCTAGAGTGCTAAACTACTGGAATTGGCAACTATCTCCTATCATCTTCCACACCAGGCAGGTTATGGTTGTAGTAGTAGAGCAGAAAGCATTTTGATCAAACATTGAGGTAAATGCAAGGCTGATGTGGAGCAGTCTTGCAGCTGATTTTTTTTTTCACTCCCTTTTTATGACTGTGGGTGAGAAGCTGATTGTTTTCAAGCTATGAAAAGCCACAACCTTTGGCCCCTTAAGAAAGGAGCTCTCAGCAGTAAGAAACCACACCAATCCAGATGGGATGTGTTGGATTAAGCCAGACTTTGTGGCTTGGAGACCTTGAGTGGGACAGAAAATGTGTGAAACATTTGTACAGGCCACTTATATGGAGGTGCTCCATCCAAGTGATGTGGTGAGAGACTGAGGAAAGCATTGCTTGATTCATTTTCCTTTGTAAGTGACTCTTGCAGTTGGTCTGATCTGTGGAGATTATAGGAAACCAGTCAAACTGGGGGGGGAGGGAAGAAACAGTTCAAAAGGCTATTAAAAAACCCTCCTATGTAGCTGATTAGTTTGCAACACTGTGTGTGTTGGGCTTTTGTGTGTATTTGATAGTGCAGGTGATGTGCTGCACCAAATTCCTTTATAAAGGGGTTTATTATTGTGAAATACCAGGAAACTGACTGGAATGGCTCTGAAGCCTACTAGGATCTTAGCCAGATTTCACCAGATCACCAAAGTTCTGGTTCAGGGTTTTACACTTGCTGTTTCTGCAGCCTTGTAAAATTGTTGAGCTGCTGTAACAGTTTACCTACAGTGTGGGATTCCATTCATGGACTTCCCAAATATGTTTGATGTTTATAGAGAGATGGCACAGAGGGAAAACTTCATGGAAATGAAAAGTTGCATGAACATTTAGAAAGCAAACAAGTTACTTGAAATCTAGCAAACTTTGGCACTAAATGCTGAAATAAGTTCAGGTCCTGCACCAACCTATTTTTGTGGCATTGCAGCTGCATTTTTCCTCTGAGTGGTTTTTTTTTCTCCCCCACCTAGAGACCCAATGCAAATCACAAGATTAAAGAGAAACATGAAAAAGATTCAATATATTCAATATGCCATAAAATACAGTGTGAACTGGGAAAAAAGTATGTTTCTAAGTTTTTGGTAGTTATTCTTAAGTGTTATCAAAAAAATAAGTGTTCTGTCTTCAGTATGTGAAAGATTTTAATTTTTTTTGTGGAAGTTTCCATTTAACATTTGGTCTCTCAGCTGCAGTGTGTGGTAGTTAATGCTGCTGCTTTGTACACAAGTGCTTTGAATAGTCTCAGCACAGAGAATGTATCCAATCTTTCTTAAATATAACTTCAAGTTAGATTCATTGGTTCTGTCTCAGCCTCCTAATCAGCTGTCCAAACCCTTTAAACACTTGCAGACCCAGGGCCACAGCATATTAGGAATATATTCTATTTCATCTTTTTTTTTTTTTTTGCTATTGCATATTTTTCCATGTTCTTTTAAACATGAGTTCACTTGTGTCCTGTGAAAAAATTAAGCTCAGTTTATAAATGAGCCTTGTCACCTTCTAGCACTGTCATTCCCCTAAAAAACATCCCCATGCCCTTTTTGTATGTTGTGGCGTTTAGGTGCATCATTTATCCATTGGAGTGAATTGTGTTTCTTTTGAACTAAACGTGATTGAAGTTACTCTAAGGCCTTTTACCACTGATTAAACGAAGTAATGTACCTTTCAAAGAGATTTATATTGTGTAAATAATTTCAAACTGCAACAATAAAGTTTGTTTCTAACTGCAATGTTAGCGTATTGTGATGATTTTGCTTTCTCCAGGTTTGAAAGCTCTGGATATGGAATATCTGTATGTATATCTCCAGACATGTACTCTTAAGTATGAATTCTTAAAGGCTTTTGACTTGTGCTCAAATGCACACCTTTCTCTGGGATTAACAACCAGCTACAAATAAACACTTGGTACAAGTATTTGGCTTCCACAGAGTCAGCTCTTTATGGTTTTGCATAGTAAATAGGTCTGGCCGTTGACCACTGAAATTTAACATCTGGGAGGCAAAAACGAGATGGAACATAGCTGTCAGGAGGAATCACTGCTGCTGAGGAAATCATGCAAGGTTTGGGCTGCTCTGAGGTTTAATTTATGCCCCACAAGGGCTGTGTTAACTCTGGGGGACCATTTTCCAGGCTGATCTATGATGCCAAAGACAAGCTCTGCATCCACTGCTAGTGGCAGAGGGTTAGATACTCCCTTGGGTGTCTGCTGATATGACTCAGGGTCAGGTTGGATGGGACTCTGAGTAACCTGGTCTACTGGAAGTTGTCCTTGCCCACAGCAAGGGGGTTGGAACTGGATGGTCTTTATGGTACCTTTTAGCCCAGGCCATTCTATGATTCTGTGTTTGGATGTACATCAACAAAATTCTTCTTCCTCTATCTTGCTTGTGCACACAAAGAGAATGATTTCACCAAGGTTATAGATTTTATCTGGGCTTCAGTTACCCTGTGCAGGTGTTTGTGGTGAATTTATTGAGGAAAATATTCCCTAGGTCCAAGTCTCTGTTCCATTAGGTGACTCCTATCCTGAAAATGGCTATTTCCTGCGTACATTGAATACAAAACATAGGGTTTTTTTCCAGTGGACTTGAGGTGAGGTGTTATTAGAGTTTGTGTATGTGTAGTATGGCACAGACAGAACAACCAAGTGAAGCACTGTAGGAGACTGGAGGCTTGAGCCCTATTTTTGCCCAGGTAGATTTCTATTGTATATAACAATTCCTTCTTAATTTGCAAGGCCTCCCTCTCTTCACTCTGCCTGTTTTTTGGAAGCGAAATGATCACAGGGTAACATTGTTCACACAACTGATGCAGCCCGAGGTTCTCAAACACCCCAAGCATTGATGGCTCTTGCTGACCTAAAGACATGGACTTTTGCAGCTCAAGTACTACTACTGCTACAGTGTGGATGAGTTAAGAACTGGTTTTCAGTTTAATAGAAAATGCTCAGACTATAACTGGATATCTGGGGTTATTCCTCCCTACTGAATTGCTGCTTAGAGCCAGCAGATGGTGTTTCTCTGGTGTCCACTGCCCAAATCCTCAAAACTTTCACAAGGAGGGCTAAGTTGTGGCTAGCCATTGTTTGCTGTTGTAGGAAAAGGTCTTCTATGCTGATAAAGTCATCCATGGTAACAAGAAATCTTTCTTTTCTCCCCCAAGTAAAAATCTTTTGTTCATAGATTGGCCAGAAAACGCAGAGCAAGTTCTGACTGAACCAAAAGTTGTCCATGGGAAGTAATTATAAGGGTTTTTTGAGGACATCCCAGAAAATATGGCCCTGAATAAATTATCAATTTTCCTTGAGATGAACAAACTACAGACATAAAATAGGAAGGAAAACAACAGCATGTGTAGTGAGTCACAGTACCTAATGTCAGCTATATAGTTTATACTCCTAGGAGTTTCCCTGAGTGAATTTCAAATAGCACATTTCACCTTAATAGATGAAATAATAACAATCTGTAAAAATATATAATAATAATAATAATAATAAAAATAGAAAGCTGATTTGGGTTATATAAGATGCACATAGGATTTTAAGACATCTATAGGATTATGGGTTAATAGATACATTCAATATATTGCTAAGAGATGTATTCAGTATATCCATATGTTTCCTTTACATTCCTTGTTAATATTTCCTACAATTAATCTGCAGTTCATTCTTATCAATCTCTTGCCATGCTACTTGCAACAAAGCTGCTCATCTGGTTTTGAAGTTTTTAGAAGTGTGAAAGGAGCAACACATAAAATTGTTCAAATATTAGCACTCACATCTGGGAGGCCAAAGGTGGTGCCTACTTGAAATGACTTTATGGCTGAGCAGGGCAAGCCAAAAGCATAGCTCTAACTTTTTATCCTTGTTTTCTGTGGATACCTTTATTTCCCTGTGCCCTGGGAAACAGAGCAGGATAACAGACTCCAGCACTTACCCGCAGGTGGCAATGGAGCTGCAGGCTGGGTCTCATTGTTGAAGAAGCTTTTCCAAGACAGCTTATTTTTGTGTAGTGCAGCATGTCATACAGTGAGTTAACCGGGAAAAAAGGGTATTCTTTTATCTCTCAATGAGTTGCAGCCAAGATCTGTAATTGCCTTGCTCTTAATGTTGCGTAACTGTTAGCAAGACTCAAGCCAAGCATTAATGAATTTCATCAGAACTTCATTTTTTAATGAGCATCATTAATCGTTAGTCATGCGTGCTACAACCTACACTGCTCTAAAGTGGGGGTTTGCCAATCCTCTTGTACTCTAAAAACAGCAGCATCTTCTCTACAGATTTTCTCACTAAAATAACAAGAAAAGACAGCGGGGAGAGTAAGGCAGAACCCCCACTCCTTTATTTGGCCTTTTAAATACTTCAGATGCTCTCTGAAAGTTGGTCTGAAGCTTCAGCTTGTGAGCAGCTGCTGCCCCACTTTTCTCTGGGCTGTGAGAGCTCTTGAGTTGTTCCAAGCCACAGTGTTGATTTGGCCTCCTCAGATGGACTCACTGGGTTCCCTCAGCTCTTGTTACAAAATTCAGTGAAGCTTCTAATGTAAAAGTTATTTTCAAGCTTGAAAAAATGATGACTAGTGATCTACTGGCTAGACTGTACTCCTTTGGATTGTGCAACAGGATGTGTTTAAAAGCTGCAGAAGGAGCACCATGTTCCTGGCTGTCCCAGCACACTTGTCCAGATTTAGCAATTCCGGTAACTAGTCAGTGGTGATGTTTTATATGCACTGAACTGTCTTACAGCTCGTTTGTACTTCCTCTATATAAAGCAGTGCTGAGTAGCTTGCAGAGGTGGGTGAATTGAGTTGTCATGCAGGTGTCAGACTGGTAGAGCTTTACAGGAAATGAAAGCTTTTCCCTGTTGTGCTCCTCAGAACTTCTCCCAGGCAACTAGTGACAGGACAAGAGGATGTGGCCTCAAGCTGCACCAGAGGAGGTTCACGTTGGACATCAGGAAGAATTTCTTCACATCAAGTGTTGTCAAGCATTGGAACAGTCTGCACAGGGAAGTGGTGAAGTCACCATCCCTGGAGGGTTCAAGAAACAACTCAATCTGGCACTTATGGTTTAGTTGCCAAGGTGGTGTTTGGTCAAAGGTTGGACTTGATGATCTTGAAGGCTTATGGATTCACATTGGAGGAGGGGACATTTAGGCTAGATATTAGTAAAAAGTTTTTTCCTGTGAGGGTGGTGAGACACTAGCACATGTTGCCCAGGGAGGTTGTGGCCTCTCCAGCCCTGGCAGTGTTCAAAGCCAAATTGGCTAAAGCCTTGAGCAACCTGGTCTGGTGGGAATTGTCCCTGTCCAGGGCAGGGGGGTGGGACTAGATGGTTTTGAAGGTCCATTCCAACCCCTAAAATTCTCTGGTTCTCTGATAATGCTGGACAAAAAAAGCATCACTGCTGCTTCAACTCTTCCTTTGAACTGGGAACAAGCATACACCTCCACAAGTGGGTTCACTAG
>NW_008660821.1:35297-41588 GCF_000695815.1 Acanthisitta chloris
TACCTTGTTCTGCTATTAACCTGTTAACTAACCTGATTTGCGCCAATTTTGTTTTCTCCATTTCTCTTTTCCTGATATATTTTGCATATTTAAATTGCCAAAGTCTTAGATATGTCCTAGATACTGATAAGCCACTGTTGGTGTCCCCTGTGTCAGAGAGAAACAGCTATTGCTGTCACAATTAAAACAAGCAAATCCTTTTCTTGAGATCTAGTTCTGTATAATAAATACAACACACAAAATTTGTGCAAACAATATAAACACATCTATAATTACATTAAATACTATTAAACCTGTTAATATATAACATGGAATATAATTCTGTAGATACACTCTTACTATGCATTATATATTTGGTATAATGATGTGATCATAATTGTATGCAATTCAACACAGTCATTAAAAGCCATCCTAGCCTAAAAGCAAAACAAAGACTTCTAAACATGAAAAATATGATTAGATTTTTGAGAGCTGAGAAGACCAGAGGCTGGTACACAGTTTTCTATCATTGTATCAGTTCTTAGGCTTAGTTGTGTACAATGTTCTACTAAAAACATCAGTCCTAACCAGTATCTATCATGTGTACATTAAATGGAGTAAAAGAAACCAGCTGGCTGGCAAATATAATTTCCTTGCCATGGGAAATGATCTGAAATTGCAGAATGTTATCTCACTGTCACATTGTTCTGCAAAGAAACACATGGCATACAATAATTCCATTCCTTCAAATAATTCAATATTTTATTTAAATGTATAATATTCAAGTCATGGATGGCAGACAATATCTCTGGGTTGCACTTCCTGACTGTTGGCTCTATTTTTAAACAGAGCAGTAGAAGAACAAGCATTATCTCTGCTACAAATGAGCTGATAGCCAAAGCTGGTTTGCTTTTTACTTTGTGTGTAAATATACACACACAGAGAAAGAAGACAGTCTTTGCCCAAGGGCCTTACAATAAAAATAAAAGTAGAAGAAGGTCAGATTCCCATTTTACATATAGAGAAGAACATAATAGAAATATCAATTACAAACCTAGCTTTACACAATGAGTTTTGTAGCATGAGTACGAATTAAACGCAGATGTTATATTGATGAAGCTTTTTCAAATACACATTTTCCTTCTGAGGAAATGGTGCTCACTGAGATTTAAATGTTTCTACAGTAATGTTCTTATTCAGAAAGAATTCAGGAGGGATTTCTTCACAGAAGGGGTTTTCAAGCATTGGAACATGCTGCCTGGAGAGGTGGTGGAGTCACCATCCTTGAGGTGTTCAAGAAACAACTGTATGTGGTACTTAGTGCAATGGTCTAGTTGGCAGCATGGTAACTGGTCAAAGGTTGGACTTGATGATGTTGGAGGTCTTTTCCAACCTAAATAATTATGTGATTCTGTTCTGTTTGCTGAAAATTTCCTGAGATCTTGGGCAATGTAGGAGCCACCAAGGAAACTTTGAATAGGAAAGGGCAGCAGGTATCCTTCTTGCATCTGTGGGAGTCTTCCTGCAACCAGCACAGTCATTCTAGGCCAGGTCTCTTCTTCCACCCCTAAAATGGAGATTAAAAGCTCAGTCTCATCCAAGGTAGTACAAAAATTTTGAAAGTTGGAAATGCTTTTGTGAAATGATGTCCAGGGCCATATTTTTAATCCAAACATCCACCTTCAACAACTGTTGACAAAAGTGATGATAAATTGCTAATTTTCAGCATAATTTGATTCAATTACAAAATCCTGGCTATCTTCAGATTACTTACCATGTGCTAATAGTTAACATGTAGATCCACATAGATTGTAAATGTAGTGGATATTAATAAAATACTCTGATCTTTCATTAATGCAGGCCATATAGGTTTTTTTCTGGGCTGAACCCAAATAACTTGTACCTTCAGTGGAGCAGCCAGTCTTGATTTGTAGAGCCCGAAATGGGGAGTTCACCACTTTGACATGCACCTTGTTTCTGTGGTCAGTCAGACTCACCAGTAAAAATAGTTTCTTATCTTTCCTCTGCATTTGTCTGCCTTATATTCCTTTTTATAATTCTGTGTTTAAAAGAGAAAAGTGTCCTTTGTTCCTCATGTTTCCCCATCACTTTTCAGTCTGCTTTATGACTGGCAAAACAACAAAGTATCATAAATCAGCTTATACTTTCCTCCTGTTTTTCCATGCTTACAGTTTTATGCTGCTGATACCAGATACCATCTCCCTGTATTTGTCTCCTCTCAGTATCCTGCTTGTTTCCCCCCAGCTTTCACTTACTGCCTAGTTATTTACCAATTAAAACTCCTCAATCCTGTGCTGCCAAGGCAGAGTTGCAAGGTTGATATCATTGCTTGTGAGGGCAAGGTCTGGATTCTCCTGACTTGAAGCCCCTGATGTAACTGGTCTCCCAAGGTGATCTCTATCACATTGGGATGGCTCTGACCACTCTGCCAAGCTCCTTATTACCTAGAAATTTTTCAGAAGTGCTTTTATATTCTTGTCAGGATCACAGATGGGATTATTAAACAGCACTAGGCCGTGAGCTGATCCCTTTCACCATGTATTTGAGGCACAGTAATAATTCACCACTGACAAACTATTTTTTGAGATGTGTGAGTTAGCCAGTTTTTAATTAGAGCTCAGTGAAACAATTCTTCTGTAGAAAAGAATTCTGTTTGTCAAAATCCAAATGTTTTGCAAGAATGTGTCAATTCTGACAAATATTTTTAACAAGAAAAAGTCAAAACATTTCATTTTTACTTTCTTGATTTATTTTAATAATATCAAAACATTTTGTTTTGATATAAGATAAAACTGTTTTGACTTTAGCTTGTTTTCATTTCATTTTCTTTCTATATTAAAATATCTTTAACATGCTTCATATTAAATATACCAGTTAACACATCATATCTAACATAAGTGAAGCTCAAATGAGATGGATAAACATTATCCAAATGAATTATTGGAAATATGTTCATTGTTCTAAATCAAACTGAAGACAATTTTTAATCCATTGTTGATTTTGAAGTAAAAAAGTTTTGCTCTGGTTTGGAAACCTTTTCAGCTCCTCTGAATTTTCTGCAAGGTAAGTTTGCCATCTTGATGCATTTAACATTTAACACTCTATAAATGATAAGCAGTGTTTAAGTCACAATGGTAATATCATGGCTCTATTTACTAAAATGAGCTCTTTTTGCCACTTTCTACATGGAAGAATTAGATGTTTTAAAGGTTTCTTTGTAGTTTGGGTTTATTTTTCTAAATTTTAGCTATGCAAACTGTCTTCTTACAATTCTTGATTTGGGAGGGTCATGGTTTCAGATGCTGAAGATGTGGTCTCACATGTTAGTGCTACAGACCAAGTGTTGCAAAATTGATGCCATTTCAGTGAAACTCAGCAATAAGACTGAGGAGTTCTCTTCCAAATCTCCTGGCAAACACATGAACAATGTGCAGCAAAGGCTAGAGCCGTGCTGCTCACCATTTCCCACCAACAGGAGTCCATCAGCCAAAGGTTGTTTGCAGACCCCCAGCCCCAATGCAGTCCCAAGCCTGGGCAAGAGCAACTGAGCCCCAAAGGTCAGCTTTTGAGAACACTTCATTTTCAGCCAGTGCATTTTCTTAACTCAGCTTACAGAGTGGCCATGGGACCAAACAAGCTGGAAGGCCATGGTAGGAGACTGGCATCTAAAATGAAACCAAGGCTGTGCTTTTGGGCAGCAGCACATAACTGGGTTGGGCTGTAAGTCTTGGTGGTGGCTTCTGTGCTGCAGCCGCTTCATATTTCCACCAAAATATGAAACACTGCAGAGTGGCAAGGGCAGATATCCACACTGCTGGCAGCTGAGTGGGGCAAGGAGATGGAGTCTGGCCTGTTGCAGACATGTGCCCTGGTGGGCAGCAGGACAATAAGAATGATTTGTCCAAGAATGACTTTTCCAAGCTGTGCCTAGCTGGAATGGAAGAGAAGAGAGAAAATAAGAGATCATAAATTGAATGGCTGGGAAATGGAATCTAAAACAGGCAAGTGGAAGGAATAACCGTAAAGAAATGAAAAATGGAGGCACAAAGAAAAAGAGAAAAAAGACAGAAAAAAGTCATATGTGAAGCAAAATTTAAGAAAGTTCTAGTGTTTTCCTTTGCAGCTAAATAATTAATTTGAGACTCACCACCAAAGAAGAGGAGAAATCTGCAGTGCACTCGACTATCAAGTATGTTTATGTAAGCACAGGTGCTGCCCTTGGGCTTCTGGGGAGATGATTGTGTGACAAGGATTATGGTAAAGTTGTGTCTTATGTTCTCCTCCTGCCCACCTCAGCTCTTCCATGGATCTCCATCTTCCAAATGTATCTCCATTTTGGGCATAACAAAATGAGGCTGGTCTGGATGAAACTGGTTGAAATGTTCTGAAAAGGTTGAAGACATTTCGTTCTTACAGGTTTCAAAAATAGATGGTAATTTCTGAGTAGGACATGGGTAATGAAACTGTGGGCCAAAGACAGTCCTGGCAGAAATTCCTGTTGTGATTCACTCCATGTTGCTCAGGTCAGGAAGAGGGATTTAATTTTCAGTGAAAGTCCTGTGGAAAGGAGTGGAGATACTAGTTTATCAGGTGGACAATATTCCTGGGAACTACTGAGGATTATTTTGTTAAGTGTCTAAATATTTCAAGTAAAGCCTCTGTTTGCACAGTAAATAGCAATAGCTAGAACCAAACTGATACTGTTTCTTGGTCCATCTTCCCTGGTGTAGCTATAGCTGCTCCACTACACACCCATCACAGGCAGCACACAGAAATACTCAAGTGCCATTGGCACTGAAAGTGCCTCACCTAACTTAATATCTGTGTGTGTCAAAGAAACAAGTGTGAAAGAGCAAATCCACAGGGATGCTAGAAGCTGCAGGCTTCCTTTGACCTGGAAATTAAATAGCATTTATCATTTTGCAGCTCATATGTAGGTAAAGTGAGGCACAAAAGGAGGGTGGTTTGCCAAAGCCAACTCCTCAAAGGATTGCAAATTAAAAGACAAATTCTGGCACAATGGGGAGCCTGTGGCAAAACTCCAGATGATGTTAGGCAGCCTGGCTTGCCTGACATCCCCTTGCAGCCCTCTCTCCTCTTTGGATGTCTTCCCTCCCCTCAGAACTAATAGAACACAGTAATTTTTATAATGAAGGACCAGGACTTCAGGTTGTGTTCAGCCACCAAGCTGCAGGGAAATCCCTGGAGACTGGCAGGTTCATACCAGCTGAAGCTCCAGTATCTGTCATTTCAGGCCCAGAGCTCTGGGCTCCTTGCAGCAGCTGGAGAGCAGTGCTGCTGGTTGGAAGCCTGAGCAGAATAGATGAGCAGAAGCAAGAAATGGGGATTTGCACTGTTCTCCCATTCCACGACTGGCTCCGTTTATAAGCCGGCACAGTATCCTTACCCAAACAACACATTGGATTTTTGTCAGCCAATTTAAAAATAGACTGTCAGGCACAATCCTGTCTTTTCCTGCAGTTTCTGGCTAGCATATAGGTTCTTCATTTCAACTTCTCTCTCCCCCACCTTTTCTCTTTCGTTCCCCTCCTCCTGTCCCTGCTGCAGCCTGGATGAATATCTGTTGTGCACAAACGAATAATCCTGTTGTTGAGTCCGTGTAGGACAGTGACATTCCAATCTAAACCCATCCCCTCATAGCTGGCACTGGCAGACAGCCACCCTGCAGCCTCCCAGGCTCAGCTGGTGCCCAAGGAACCCCAGACACCTCTTCTCCTACCGCTATGCAACATTGCAAGGGATAGCTGGAAAATATCAGCTTAAGCCTCTTGTGGAATAGCTTTATTTCCACATAAGGCCCTATTGTTGTGGAAAAGCATAGCAAGGAGAGGAGAGGCAGCCTAGAATCTGCCTTTATGGAGTAAATGTAATTTTAAATGACTGAGTGGAGTTAGGTATTGAGTGAAAAGTTTGCTCTTGCAGAGGAGCTGAAGGCATCTGCTCGCTAATAAATGTGTGAAGGAAGCAATTGCTTGTATTGAGCTGTGGTGGAAGAGAGTTTTAAAACCAGTGAGTCATGAATAAGCTTCAAGTGAAGCCTTTTCATTATCAGTCTAGGCTGGGGATGAGCAGATCGAGAGCAGCACTGCCCAGAAGGACTTGAGGTGCCAGTGGTGAGAGCAGACATGAACCACAATGTGTGCCCAGAAACCAACCGTGTCCTGGGCTGCATCCAGAGCAGTGTGGGCAGCAGGGGAGGGAGGGGATTCTGCCCCTCTGCTCTGCTCTGGTGAGACCCACCTGGAGTGCTGCATCCAGCTCTGGGGTCCC
>NW_008660821.1:42034-51572 GCF_000695815.1 Acanthisitta chloris
GTGAGGCATTGGCACAGGTTGCCCAGAGAAGCTGTGGCTGTCTCATCCCTGGGAGTGTGTAAGGCCAGGCTGGATGGTGCTCTAAGCAACCTGGTCTAGTGGGAGGTGTCCCTGTCCACGGGAGGGGTTTTGTACTGGGTGATCTTTAAGGTCCTTCCCAACCCAGGCTAATCTATGATTCTGTGTTTTCCAGCAACTCCCAGGCAGGTGCCTGATGGGATTGGGGTAGCCACGAGTGCTCTAACCTCAGCCTAAGGTGGGCATAATATAAAGAGTGAGAAATGATAGTAGAGGTAATAGAAAAATGGTTAAAACTCCTCCCCCACCTCATGTGTGAAAAACAACTGCTTGGTCAAAATGGAAAATTTGATGAAATGGACATTCCTAGGGGAAATGTCTGTTTTCAATTCTGTATCACAGACCAAGACTTAAATCTGTTACTGTTTTGGTTTTCTCAACACAAAATATTTTCTTAAGAAAGTGCTTTTTTATAAGAAGCAATTTCTTTCCAAAGTACAGCTAAACTTGAATACCTTTTAGCCACTAAGTATCCAACCTGGTGAAATATTTGGCTAAAAAGTTACATATGCTATTTTCAGCTTCAGTGTTTCAGTTTGCACATGTCCAGATCTTTATGGTTTGGAATTTTGGACAAAAGAATATATAAGGAAAAAATCTTGAAACAAGATTGTCTTCCTTGTCAACATTTTTCATTAAAAAATAACAAACTTTTAGTGCATCTATACAACTGCTGTCCCTGTGTAGCAGTAAGTAAAATTATACCCAAAAATATACTTCCCTTACTGTACAGTGGTGATGTTACTGGCAATGACTAATCTTGCTAGAACTCAAAGTCCTCTCTCCATCTGTAAAACTGAGATGTCACCTCTTAAGGAGAAATAATCTTAACCCAGGCTGCTTTTGAAATACAAACACTTACAGTGTTCCCAAACTTTTTTCAGGCTTAGATACTTAGATTGAAAGTATCATTTTACTTCGTTAAGTAACTACTTAATTAAATGAACAAACTCCCTTTTCCTAATCAGCAGATCTTCTGTCTCTTACTCTGAATCATGTTCCAAGTGACAAAAATTTATTGCTTTTTCTCTCATTAACACTGCAGAGAAACAGTAGCAATGACTGACCTAGATGCTCTTTTGCATCAGGAAGAGAATTTTACAAAACTTTATTCCATTTCTGCTGACTCATACTCAACTTGCTGTTGACCAGGAGCCCCATGTCTCTTTCTGCAGGGCTGCTCTCCAGCCTCTCATTTCCCAGTTTGCCTGTATAACCATGAGATTATTAGTCTCTATAAAATCTTCACAGCTCATCTGTGGGGTTATTTTTGTGTTGGTCTTTTTTTTTTTTCCTTTGGGTTGGTTTGGGTTTTGTTTGGTTGTTTTTTTCTGGTAGCTATTTTATGCCTTGTCTGGAAGTACTTTTCTGGCTTATTTTCAGGTTCAGTAGAATGTTGACTGAGAGTTTTTGATTCCTTTGATCAAATTAAATTTGTGCTTAGAATTTTCCAGATCTTGGGAGTTTTTAACAAGTAGTTCCTATATCTAAAAGGACACAAGCTCTGCTTTTCCAGCTACATTTTACAGAAACAGATAAAAACATACCTTATAATACTTCTTGCTTCATTTGTGTCACATAAAGCAATACCTACCAAATTTGAAGAAAACAAAGAGTGAAAGATAACTAGAAAAATATCCAACCTAAAACAGGTTGCTCCTCATCCAACCTGGTCCTGAACACTTCCAGGGATGGAGCATCCACAGCTTCTCTGGGCAACCTGTGCCAATGTCTCAGCACCCGCACAGGGAATAATGTCTTCCTAACACATAATCTAAATCTCTCCTCTTTTAGTTTTGAACCATTTCCCCTCGTCCTATCACAACCTTCTTGTGTCAAAAGTCTCTCAGATGACAATTCCAGTACAATCCATCTGAAATGTTGACTATGCCTGTATATTGGAACCTGCAACTGTGTGAGACATGAATATGTATGAAGAGCTGGGTGGGCACAGCAACTCGTTCCAGACACTGTCTGAGGGCTGCACATGAGAACAGAGGATTTTCAGCTTGGGCATGGTGTGCTGTGTACTGAGGAGATGGGTTTGACACCCATTAATGAGAAGACTGGTGACATCTGCCTGAGGTAGAGTTGAAAACCTGGTTTCATCTATAAGCCCTCTTGTTTTGCATGTCTCTAACTTTCTGAAACTTTCACCTTTTGGACTGGAATTTTCCATGTCAACTTTGCATCCAAAGGTGATTATATCAAGATAGTTATGATCAAAGAAAGGAGGAGGTTTTTCAGTTTGTTTGTTTGTTTGTTTTTAAGAAAGACTAAATTACTTTTACTTTTTGCATGGGTAGCTCTGCTCTCTGAAGTAGAACATTGTGTTTTTCCTCCTCTCCATGCAGACTTTTCTGAAGTTAGCTTTTTCACAGTTGCTCACTGCTAAAGCTTGTTCAATGAGATGATGATGAGTTCAACGTGCTCTAGGAGAAAATAGGACTAAAACCTGAGGCAGACTGGCTGCCACCCCCAAACGTCTGCAACATTTAGACAGGAATCTTTCTTTTGACTTGATTTAGGATGTGACTCTGAACATGCTTTTCAAACTAACCTTTTCTTCTACTCCATGTGATATAATCTGTATAATCTGATAATGGTTTCTGTCCTGCAGAGGCTTGAGCAGTGTGTAGGAGGACTGTGCTGGGCTAATACCCTGCTGTGTTCATTTGCTCATGTGGCTTGTTTGCATTTCTTACCTATCATCCACATGTCTATAGACTGGAAGTCTCCAGGGTGAGCTGAGCTTATGTATGTATAGCAAGCTCCACGGCCAGATCCCTTCCCAATTGTTCCTTTGCATCTTGACAGCTATATGCAAACACAACCAGAAATATAATGGTCTGATGTCTTTCCATGGAAGATTTGTGCAAGGTGTTAAGTGTCACTTTTTTTTTTTTTTTTGTAAGTCCATTTCCTCTGTGAATTGGACCAGTGTCACAATGTTGGTAGCAGATTTGCCTACAACATAGACATCGACTGTGCAGCCTCTCCTCTTCAGTTATTTTGCTTTTGAATAGATTTTATTCTTCCTCTGAGCTATCAAGCTCTGTGCCATATTGCTTCAGAGTGGGGCTAATTTATTTGGTTTTGGAAGTTCTATAGATATCTATGGCAAAAATATATTTATTCAAATTGTGAAATTAAAAATTAACTACCTGAGGCTGAATATTAAAATTTATTGCAAGTTTTCTGAAAAAAAATATATTCTGATGCCAAATACAATCTTAAAAGATTAGGAAAAAATTTGTATTGCAAAAGAGATTGAAAAAATCAAAGTATGACTTTAGTTGATTTGATCCAAATGGAAATAGTTAATGCATAATATTGCAAAGAACATTTAATTTTTCTTCCTGCAATAAAACACTAAACTACATTTCTCTTTCAGCACATTGTTTTATTGAGACATTTTTCCTATTCTATGAGCAAGGCTCCCTAAAGGACCACATCTCCCACAAGACAATGAATACTTTCCTGTGACCAAACTAGGCGGTGTATGACAAACAGGTAAATCCCAGGAAGAAAATGGAGGCACTGAGCTCCTGAATGACTCCCATGGAGACACAGTGCCAAAGATGATGAGTGCTGAATTCCCCAATCTGTCTCAGAATGACATGTCAAAGATCAGCTTAGCACACAAATGAAACAATTGATTTGGAAAATAGCAGAACAACTCTGATTTGTTTCTAAAGACATAAAAAAGCACTGTATTTTTCATGTCTGTGTTCATTCTCTGCAGCCATCAGCTCTGCTCTGCTGCTTTTTCTTTGGACTTGGGTCCTAAGAAGTGCAACTCCCTCAGTGTTAGTCTATCAATCTCCCCAGTTCCTTGGCTCTGACAGTCACGTTCCCAGTAGCCTTTATTCTTGAATTACTTTCATGGGCTTGATAGACTTAATTTTTCCTGTGTTTTCCCTTGTGTTACTTCAGACCATGAGTCAGAGTATTTAATAGGGATTTTAATTTGCTTTTATTACAAAGCACCTCTTTTTCTCACAGTAATTTCTTGTTTGCTCTTCCTTGTAAGAGTCTAGGCAACCTTCCTCCTAAAATACTTACACAAATCTTTGTCTAGATGAGATATAAAAGGCACACAGCACACCCTAAACATGGGGAGAGGTAGTTCTGGGAGTCAGTGGCAAATAGGAGACAGCAAGTTTTCCCAACAGATCCTGCAGGGTACAGCCAGCCATACAGCTGGGTCTTAGGACAGTCCAGCAGTGGCTGCTTGGGCAGACTACTTTGAGAACATTAAGATCACACTAGTGTGTCAGACCAGATGACGCTTTCTGCCTCCTGTGGAGGTTCAAAAGAAGAGTGCAGGAAAGGGTCTAATGTGTCATGAAACTTTCCCCTCCCCATTACTTTCTGAGCTGGAGGCTTGTGGCTCTGTGTTAACAGGCCTTGATAGATTTTCCTCCATGAATTTGTCAAATTACATTTTAAACCAAATTATACTTTTGGCTTCCAGAGTTATCTATACTTGAGCTTAATTATGTGCTGCATGGAAAAGTGCTTCCTCTGCTCATTCCAGTTCTGTTGCAAGATAATTCATTTCATGTCCTTAGGTCTTAGATGCAGAGAAGCAGCCACAAATCTCCCCCTCCTGCCCTTTGCTGCAGTCACCAGCATGTTGAAAACCAAATTACCTCTTGTCCAGGCTGGAGAGTCCCCTCTGTTCCCTGCACTGATGCTGCTCTCTAACTGATGTTGGCTGATATTTCTGCATGCATTGTGCTGTCTTTGAGAGGAGCAACAGGGCCTTGAAGCAGACATGGACAGAGATTCACCTTTCTGTTCTCTTTGCTCTTCCTTCCCCCATGGTTCCCAGTGTCCTATTTGCCTTTTCAATCTCCATGAAGCACAGGCTCAAGGTTCCTATGGCATTATCCACAGTGACGCCAAACTCTTTCCTGAGTGATAATTAGTGACTCCATGCCTGAGTGCAGTTCTTTGCTTTTCTTGGTGTTTATGTGCTTTTCCTGGCTACCTTATCACCTACTCACCCAATAACTTTCTCCCACAGATGGACCTTTGGATTTCCGAGACGCTGCCTCTGCCAAATAGTTGTGCTGCTGGCTTGTGTCACAGTCCCAGCGTGGGAGCTGCACTTGAGATGTTTGGGAGCTCAACTTGGCTACTGCTGCCCTACAAGAAGTTTCCACTCTGTTTTCGCTCTTAGTTTTGAAATGATTCTCAAATGTTTCATAAAGCCCCTCGGTACCAAATGAGTTCCTGTGTGTGCCTCCCTGCCACTTCCTGCCCCCAGCTCTTCTGCTCTGGTAAGAAAACTCTTTCACAGACTTGTGCATTGTCCCCTTTGAAAAAGTATGGCTGCTTATTTTGTATGTGGTTGGGCTGGAACTGTTTCCTTTTCATGGCACAAATCAGCAAGCTGACTCACATTCCTTGACCAGCTAGTTAAGCTTAGCCAAGATTCAAAACTCAGTCTTGAACAGAACTGAATTTGACATTTTCTTTTCCAGCTGCTTCTCTGAGTTCAAAGTGCCACACTACCACGAGGGAGAGTCCCAGGAGAGAGTTGCTTTCTTTTAACCTTGGACAAGACACTTTACCAACACAGGGAAAAAAATGCATTATTTGTACAACTCGCCTTTCCATCCTTCAGGATAAACAGTGTATGTCCCCTTAGGGCTGCTTGGGCAGAGGGAGCCAAAGTCATTGTGCCATGTGTGAAATATCATGTCTGAACTCCTCATATCTGTTAGCCTTCCCAAATACACAGAATCACTTGAACTGTAAAACCACAGTAGTATATAGTTTAGTTATCTTACCCCACGACATGATGGCTGAAAGGTAGGACCTGGGGAACTGCTGGGCCTGGACTCAGTGATGAAGTTATCTCTTCCAGGATGTTCGCTGTTACTACCTACCATCACATCTCATTGGGACACAGGGATAGGACAATGACTGTGTTATGCTGTGGCCTCCTTTTCTTTTAAAACATTAAAAAAGCAGTCCCAATAGTGTTGGTTTTGTTTTGGTCAACACAGACTTTATGGTACTTTTGCTGTATGCTTACTACTGTAGACACAATGTACAAGTTTCTGAGGCTTTCTTAACTTTCTTAACCCATGTGCAAAACCAGACTCCCTGAAAGAACAAGAGTCGTAACAATTCACTGCAGCTGGTAATGTTAAAAATCCTACTCTATGTGTTAAGCTCGTGGTGTGCCTCTGCTATTGCTGGTTTCCCACATTCCAAAAACAATATAACAGTCTGTCTTCACATTAAGCACAATAACTGTGCGACGTTGCCATGACTAGGAACAATTGTTAAACAGATCTCCTTATTATATATAATTACCTCACTGTCTAAGCAAGAAGCCACATAGAGCAGCTTAATTTTTCTTAAATTTAATTGAAATCTGACAGTATTGCAAACTCTCAGAACACTGTAACAAAAGGGCTTGGTATTCATAAAGTAATTTGTTGCTAATTTTGTACAGTGCTTTAAAAGGTTGCGGGAAGTAAGGGGACCACAAAAGCGAATATGCTGGGATTTTTATCACTTTCTAAATGACACAGTGAATGACAGAGAAAAGCTGTGTGATAGTGGCTGAATGGGTATTGATGTCTGCTGCGGCGCCGAACGATGCATTGGCACTGAAATACAGTGAAAGAACAAATCATCAGTGACTTTTCTATTTTACTCTTTCAGGAAGAAAAACCCACATCAAGACTTGCAAAACCTGAATTAGATTTGTTAGAAACAATTAGCTGAAGGAAACCCGCAGCAGACAAGCTTGGTTGTGTGCCCACGCTCTCTCACCCATAGCTGCAGCAGCACAATAGGCAGGGGGCTCTGAAAAGCACAAGAACAGTTTTGTTAGCATCCAGGTTGTGCTTTTCACAAATCTGACAAGCTCTGGAGCATGGAGGGAAGAAAACCCAAACCAGCCCCAAAACTACGTGGGAAGAGGATGTTGCTCCTTCTGCTCACCTTTGTACACCCTGCTCTGGTGCCTATATTGAAAAGCTAGTCTTCCTCATCCATGGATGGGGATGAGCTCTTCCAGCTGCTTATGTGGAGCAGGCAGGAAAACAGCTCTCTCTGTTCTCTGCTGTCCAAACAAGACTGAGTGCAATGCATGATACAATATATAAATCTTTTACCTGCTACTTTGCCTAGTAGTAAGTCAGCAAACTGAGGCCTCCCAGAACACTGCACAAGTATTTCTCCATTTCATGTTAATATACTTGGCGTGTGAGAAATGTGACTGGTTTACTTGCCCTGTGGTTTAGGTAACCGCAGAGATGTAACATACAACAACCATTTGCTACCAGTGCCTGCAGCGGTGTTTGGTGGGACAGGTTCCCAGGCTGGCCAAGTTCAACCCTGTGATGCATCAAGAGCACAAAATATGAGAGAGTAGGTGGATCTAGAGTTGTCTTTAAGAAGAGATGGTCCAGGGACTTATAAACAACCTCAGCTGGGGGGGCGGGCTGGAGCGATGAGTGGTCTGGAAATTCCTGACACTCTGCACCCCTTGGCTGGCAGGGCTGAGCTCAGTTCCTGCTCAAACCACAGCTGTTGTGCTCCAAAAGTATGAAGAGTGCAGGATTAGAATGGAGATGACCTCACTGATGAGATCTGGACTCCACCCTCCTTTCTCCATGGGGGGTGATAGCGGCCGTGTGAATGACTGTGAATTCCCTCCATCCCGACAAGGTCTGGACATGATCAGTGACCTCATGGGCTTATTAATTCTTCTTACTTCACTTGCATTTTTTCAACTGAGTTTTTCATTTAACCGTCCAAAATGTTAATTCTCTCAGTATTTCTTAAGCTACCCTTGGGTCCTATTATCAGCACAAAAAAAAAGAAAAAAAGGGAACTAAGAATAATTTTGCTTACACTGCAGGGTAGAGGCCAGTCTTTGGCATCAAAGATGTTTGTAGTTCTACTAATACAAAACTACTTTGAAAAAAAAAAGAAGTAATCAACCAGATCTCATATGTCCCCAACAAAATGAGACTTCATCCTCAACACCTCTTGTCTAACAGGTCTGTTTTCTGGCAGGCCTTTGAAGGGACATCACACCTCACTGTGAGAATGTAGGGAAGGGAACAGCCAAAAAAAATCCAACAGTCCCTATATACTAGTGTTCCTCAGAGCAGCAGCTAGAGCAATGCATCTGAAGGAGTCCAAGGAACAAGACTGATGCATCACCTATGCTGTTGGTAGCATCAGGCTGAGAGATGGAAATTATGTAGAGCTGCTGCTCATGTTTTGTGGAGTAGGACCCTTTGGAGACCCCTGGAACACAGACAACAGGAATGCATGGAAATAATGTATGGAGAAATAATATATGGAGATGAAGGGAAACACCTTTGTGGTACAGCTGTGACCGGAGAAAGGGAATTTTGAAATCACTTGCTTCTATAGGACACCCTGTTTTAATTAATCAGTGTTCTCACAACAGAAATTAAGGATATATGACAATAAAAGTGAGTGCATCTGCAACTTGGGAAGTTCAATAAAACTTTCATAAATAAATCACTAGAGTTGTTTCAGTAGCATGTAGCAGCTCAGAAATGACATGCTTTACTTTTCAGAGCTACACAGTTAATTGATAACCCAGGGATGCATGAACCAACTGCATTAATAAGGAAATATTTAGCCTTACTGTGTCAGTGCAGGTCAGAATACAGTACCTAAAGTCTGTCCCTGGGTTGTAAGGAAACCAGAGCATCCACACCTCGAATCCTGTGTTCAGTTTTGGGCCACTCACTACAAGGAAGATGTTGAGGTGCTGGAGTGTGTGAGGAGAAGAGTAACAGAGCTGGGAAATGGTCTGGAGAACAAGTCTTATGAGGAGCAGCTGAGGGAGCTGGAGGGGTTTAGCCTGGAGGGGGCTCAGCAGAGACCTTATTGCTGTCTACATCTACCAGAAAGGAGGCTGTAGTGAGGTGGGGATCAGTCTCTTCTCCCAAGTAATAAGCAATAGGATGAGAGGAAATGGTCTCAAGTTGCACCAGGGGAGGTCTATATTGGATATTAGGAAAAATTTCTACCCTGAAAGTTTGGTAAAGCATTGGAATCACTGCTCAGGAAAACTTTCAAAAGATGACTGGATGTGTCACTTAGGGACACGGTTTAGCAGTGAACATCATGGTGCTGGTTAATGTTTGGCTCTGTGATCTTAGAGGTCTTTTCCAACCTAAATAATGCTATGATTTGTGAGGTCAGCGTGCCTGCTTGAGAAACCAGGTGTACAGTTATAGGAAACTCATGTCTTTTAGCAGTTTTACATTTTTAAAATATCTTTTTACACTGTAGACTTTTTTTGTTGAAGCACTGAAAGGGAGGCAAGGCAAGTTTACCATGAAGGTGAGGTGAGTTCCGTGCCCTGCAGTGAGTTCTGCGCTGCCATAAGGCTGCAGGTAACTGTAACATCCTAGCAACAGCCATTAAGGGTCACTGCAGGGAT
>NW_008660821.1:51615-55395 GCF_000695815.1 Acanthisitta chloris
AATTCATCATCACAGGAATCTATAACCAGCAAGTTGATTCAGTGAGCAAAACAAAAATGAGTCAAAGCTGTTGGATGGCAGTGCCACCATCTTGGCTCCAACTCGAGGAAGACTTAATTCTAAAAAAAACAAATCCCAACCCCTCACTTTCCAGGAGAGAGAGAGAAAATAAAAAGAAGTAACGCATGAATGAGAAGTTCAGTGCCCCTGCAATGCAGATATACGTTCATGAGGCTCAGTGCCTGACACAGAGGCAGCAGAGCAGGGGCTGCACCTCCTGAGAACTTGGGGCAAGAGGTGCTGAGGGTGTGAGGCCAAGCAGGTGAGGCCAATTAGAGGCCACGTCAGAGAGCACTGGGGAAGGAGAGATTTTACATAGGTTATGCCCTGGTCTCCCAGCTGCATTGAAATCAGCTCTCTGAGGGTTTCCTCCTGGAGCCTCCCTCTGCACATTCTCTGTGCATGGTTGCTCGGGATGATCACTAGTACTAGGTGGTGGCTTGGCTGCTGTTTTGCTTCCAGAGATGGTGTCATGTGGGGCTGGCCCAGCCTGGTCCAGGTGAGGCACTGGGAAGAAGCAGCAGCAGGAGGCAGTTGCGTGTCAATCAGTGGCTGGCATTGCAGTGTCATTAGGCAGAAGAGGTTAAAAATAGGATTTTGCAATCTAGCGAGCGGAAATATCAACCAGATGGCAGAGGAAGGAAAGAGATGCTACTCCCACCGTCTAGGTAAGGATTTTTGTTGTTTAGTGTCAGAGTGCTGGAGAGGAAGGAGGTACCATGCAGTCCTGTGCCAGCAGGGTGTGAGGCAGGACCACGAGCCTGGGCTCCCTCAGGGAGCTGCTGCCTGTCTGTCCCCTGTCCTGTGGCTCATGGGGACTGCTGTGCTCCTACCAAGTGTTGTGGTGAAGATGTGAGTTGCAGCAAGCAACTTCTACCTGCTGGGGTGGGTGTTATGTCTGCTGTGGGCAGTGGCTGAGTGGAGCTCCCCTGAGGGAGGAACACGGTGTCCTTCTGCCCCTTGGTGCCTGTGGGTGCTGTGCTTAGCTGTGAAGCTTTGGCTTTCACCCGGGGTCCCTCAGTGGCCAAGAACTGATAGGTCTGAAGTTGCCCAGGTCAGGTAGCTCATGTTGTGTACTGGCATGTCACAGAGAGAGGCTTGGCAGGGGAATCCCACACTGGGTCTCACCCCACTGGGCAAACCTGTGTCCAATCTGTGTGAGAGAAGCTTGGGGTGATCTTTGTGCTGCTATGTTTATAGTCAGTTATCCTGTGACAGAAGAGGAAATCTACACCTGTTGCTGTGGAGAGGGACAGCTCTCCTGTGCCTGCCATTCCCTGTCTCTCCCTCTGCCCCAGCACTGCTCCTGGCCCTGAGGTGTCACTACACAGCCGCAGTGTTTTTTGCTAAGCACACAGCAAGTAGATCCAAAAAGTTACTGTGGGATGAATGACATTTTCTTATCCAGCCTAAGCTGTGCTTGAAGTTAAAATTCTGACATGAAAATTTGGGCCCAGCATTTACCTGCAATAAACACTTGTAACAAGGAAATGTTTTGTCTAATCGTAAGAGGTTAAAAAAAAGGAAATTACTATGCGTTAACTCCATTGTAACATGTATCTCTACATCATTCAGCACTTCACTGTCACCACCCTCCCAGTGTGAAGTTACATATGTAATCGTGATGTGAACTGGTGACATGGTGGGACATAAGACTGGTTGTGCAAAAAGGTCAGTCAGAAACAGCACAGTAAATTAGTTTATATTTTGAATTTACTTCTTACAGTTTTCTTCCTTTTAATTCTTAATGGACTTGGCTTGCTACAAGTAAAGCTGTATAGTTGTGTGTGAAAAGGTTCTCTGATGAAATGAGTGTTGCCTAATGGAATCAGCACAAAAATATCTGATATTAATTTTCCAGCTACTATGACAGAAAATTGTGGAAGGAGGAGGGATCCTCTTGCAGATGGGCAAACCCTATGACTCCCTCAGTTATCCCCCACTTAAAAGCTATCAATTTAGAGCTGTCCTGCGTATTGCCCTGTGAATTGAACAAGCCTTTTCAGTCTTTAATTAAGGGTGACAAACTCTTTGAACATCACAGCATTCATCTGTTCATGTGTGGAAAGCCTGGTATAACAAAAGAATTTAATCAAACTACAAGCCTAATAAAGACTACATTGCCTGAACTAAATGATGTTATTGCTGCTGCAGCTCATAGTTTTACATTTAAAAAAGCGGGTCAGAGTGTTCATTCATCTTGATTAGCAATGCCAACCTAATTACTTCTGGAGGAAACAGTAATTAGCTGGAGTCTCACCTCATTAATCATGACATTCTTCTAGCAGACTATTTTTATCTGATAAATGGCTTGGATTGGAACAAGGTGTATATTTGAATTCCAGTTAATTGTACACAGCTTGCTGCATAACATTTCACATTTTTATCATTTAACTGCTTCCTTCCTGTGAACCTCTCAGCCGTTTTTGCAGGCTGCTCTTATTGAATAAAAGGTGAATGGCCCATGTAAGATATGTCAGCTTTAATTATGGATTCAAGTAGCTGAAGGTGTGTTCCAGAAGCAGGGAAATGGTGGAGTGCCTGTCTGCATAGGAGACTAAAAGGAGCTTTTCTCAGGCAGAAATGGGTGCACAGCTACTATTGCCCTGACATGGGTTACTTTAACAGGAGCCTGGGCTGAGATTGTCAATGGGGACTAATAGTTAAACACATCCTTGCTCTCAAAGCCAACTTCCTGGGGGTGTCTCCATTTAGGCACCTTGAAGTCAGTGCACCTAAAGTATCAGTTGCTTCTAACTGTATTGACTATTATATGGGTTTTAAATGTGTGTTTTCAGAAACTTAGTTTTATATTTATTTAAACCAGTGAGGAAACAAGTACTTTTTCTTCTGAGGGAAGAATTGTTTTTCAAGTTTTTGCTTTTAAACTTTTAAAGAGGTGCTTCTTAACTTTACAAAGCATGGTTGCCTTGTTTATCTGAACTTTAAGAACTAGGAAAGAGGAAGAGGTTGGAAGCCACAACTGCAGATTCAGTTTGCTAATCAAACTAACAGGTTCTAATTTTTTTTAGGAAGGATGATTATGGGTGTGTTAGTCTGGGAAAATCAGATTTTGAAAGGTAGTAAAGAAATGGATCTGTGGATGAATGCTTATAAATCCAATGCTCAGTGTGTCCCTAATACTGATCTACTGTGAAGAAAGTTCTCATGCATAATGCAATGTTTTATATGTATATATCTTTTTTCAAACGTTGAAATAAAGGGTTTACATTTTCCTTACCTAAAATCTATTTCTTTTAACAAGTAGTATGTTAACTTGAAACAATGACAGAGGATTCACAGATAAACTTAGGAAAATTAAAAGCTACTTTCATTTTTAGCTAATAAATAATGTTAAGTCCATACTTGGCATTAGTTGTTTACAGTGTTTTAGATTTCCATAGCACACAAGTATTAACATCAGCTTTGCCTTGGCTTTGTGTAAGTAGAGAAATCAGCTGTATTTTAGGAGTTGATCTGTGTTCTACAAGCAGCTTACTCTTCCATAATCAGGTAAGTTTACTCTTTCTACTGTAAATGGAAACAGCTATTAGTTTCTGAGTTTCCTGCAGGAATCTTTAGCTATAGCTGCTTCACCAATTGAGCTGCTATCCAGCAGCCATTGGCTACTGTTGGAACTTGCCAATAAGAGAACAAATATTGCTGTCAATTTTTGAGAAACCATCAAATTATTTTCATAAGTACAAAAAAGTTACTCTC
>NW_008660821.1:55483-90828 GCF_000695815.1 Acanthisitta chloris
AAAATGGAAAACACAAGAGGACAAATTCCAGTATCCCTAAAATGAAACAAACAACTCCCTCCCCCGCCAGACCCTGAAAAAAATTGTATGTTCAATGGATACTTTTTCTCCCAGAAGAAAGAATTTTGAGTAAGACATACCTTTCATTCTAAAAAGATACCACATTACAATCAGCTCCACAGTCCTGATAAAGCAAAAAGCTTCTTAACTTCTATGGCAGACACAACCCTGTTTTTTTGTGGCTGTGAAAAAGCTGCAGAAAAAAAGTCATATTTGACACATGCATATACCACATGTAAGTGACTTTTTGATATTCAAATTATTAATTGAAATGTCTGTTTCAATAATTGATATTGTTTCTAATCATTAACTTTATTGTTAGGATCCAATATGGTTTGGGCTGATATCTTTGACTGTAGGTCCCAGTTACAGTGTTATGCTAGAGGCAATACTTGTCAGGTGTTAGAAATATAGGAGTTTTTCTAATGGGTATATACTTATAAATTAATACAACCTTAGTAAATCTCTAATGAAAAATATAGGCTTGTTTGCCTGCATATTACTTGTGCAGATATCACTAATGTCTCATAGCTTCAGTCATGGATCATTTCTGGGTAATTCCTTGCATCTAGAGAAAACTACTTTCCAACTTTGAATAGATTAGAAGGAATTTATATTAAATTTTTGTTATTTAAGTAGTACTTCTGACATCTCAAAGGAATTTATAAACAATTAATTAAGTCACTCTTGCTCTTTTGCTAAAGGCTGGCAGTGCCATGCCCAGCTTAGAGGAGGAAGTGAAATCTGAGCTTCTTAAGGACAACTCTCTCTCAAAAGGAGATAAGTTTGTAAGGGGTCAGAGGAAGCAACCTTGTCTCTTGCTACAGATCAAAATCTCAGTGTATCTTAAACTTGAGCTTTGTGACGAATCAAGTGTAGAGCCAAGAGTAGAATATCAAAGTCCTTTTTACCAGTTCCTTTGTCCAGTCATGAGATGCGTACTCAAACCTTCCTCTTGCTATAGCCCCCTCCATTTCCAGAAGAAATTTAATCAAAGACACTACTCAAAGGGTCAAGCTGATGTGGCATCCCAATATAACACTATTTCTCCCCCTGAATCCATGACAAAGGGAACTAGGTGTCAATTGTATCGTTTCATTGAGGAGTGCTGTAGAGAAGTGGGGAATGATGACCAGCTGTTTGACTTCCCAACCCTTGTGACTTAGGAGGTGTGAGATACAGTGGAAAAATCCCTTTTGTTTGTTCATCCCTGCAAAGCTGCCTTTCTGTGCATTGGTGGGGGCCAAGCAGCTGTGGGAAGAGTGGGACATATCAGGTTGTTTCTCTGGTGGCTTTGGTGCCTCCTGTTTTCCCCTGCCCACTGCCTCAGAGCTGTAAGTAGCACTTGAGCAGATATTTAAATTTCTTATTTCCGTTTCTTGTTATTTGTGTCTTGATACTCTTCTGGGAGGCCTGCAGTCCAAAACACTCCCACCACCCCAGTAATCTGCCAGTCACAGCATGCAAGTGCCATTTTTTTGGTATGTTATATCTGACATTATAATCTTTGTGTATATCCAGTCCTATTGTTGCCTCATTTAAAACATGTGGCCTCAGGCTCAGGTATTGCAGTCTCCCATAAGCTCTGCTTGGGTCTCATCCTGTGTTTGCCTTGAAAGGCTTTTTAGAATTTCCAGGGGGAAAACTTAAAAAAATTAAAATTCAGTCACAAACTCCAGAAAATTATTCAAATTTGTTACTGCTTGGTAACTAGCAAACAAAGCAAATATACAGTTTCTAGACATCAAGAGAGATTGAATGAGTTTCTACTTATATATAGGGGTAAAGGACTTGTGTGGTGCAATTTCTATCACTGTTTATACCTTTGATAGCTTTACCTTTCCAGCTAAAACTGACTCCATGACCACTGAGATATTCCTGCAAGTCTTTACTCTCATCTCTTGCCATAGCTGACCAGAAAGCCAGCAGAAACTAGAGCAAACTTTTAGCAATTTTATTACTTTTTTTTTTATAACTATGATTATTTTGTTTTTTTCTAGCAGCATAATGTGGATAAAAATGGTACTGTGGGCAACTGGTTTGTGGGGAAAAATAAAATAAGTCACAATGTAGAGGCATGGTGACTGTGCATTAAAAACATGGATGTCCTCCAGGGATAACCATGCATTGGCATGAGGATAATCAGACTTTCAGTGTAAGGCACCCTTCTGGAAAAGGCAAGTTATGTGATATTTTTGCTTGCTGAAGACTAACTTGTGTCTCCTAATTTTATATTGGTTTGAAGTTATCTAACCCACATCAGAAAATACACATAGTAAAATAGATATTTTAAAAGTTTCTAACACATTTTAAAATAAAATCTAAGGCACAACCTTATGATCGAAAGATTAAATCCTGCCCTAGCCAGTAAAAATAGATTAAAAACATGGGAAACTATTTTAAGCACAGTGTTGGCTGTACTAGACAATTTTAGTTAGGTCTGTGTCTCAGTCTTGTCAGGGATTAGCATAGTCCAGAAGGCTGCAGTCAGTATGCCAAAAAATCATTATGGCAGAGGTGGTAAAAAAAAGTATTAAAAAATTAATAGAAAGCCAATGTCCATAAATAAAATGAGACAGTAAACCTGTACCTGGAATCTAGAAGTGAGATAAAGATAAACCTGTCACCAATTAAAGAATAGAAGAGGCACTCAAGGACAACATCCAGTCCTGTTGAATGCAGTGGGAATTCTGCCACTTTCATCTTTTTGGCCAGGATTTTTTTTCATATGGAATAGGTCCCCAGTTGGCACACACTGTTGCAGTTTGATGGTTTTCCATGGAATTATGGCATGTTTTTAACAATGTAGAATGGACTCAGTTCGAAGCTTTGCACCTTCTGGAGTCCTTCATATCAATGTGAGGAAGCTGGATCATTGAAATTTTATAGGACGAAGAAACAATGAAATCTCCTTGTTGCTGTAATGGCTTCTACCAGCAACAGAAAAAATACTAGGTTGAGCTTTGAATGTTTTTAATTTTCTATTTGCTTGTTTATGTATGGGATAAAAAGCCTAATTTTTAAAGAATTTGCAGGTGATCTCTGATCCATGTTGCTGTAACAGCTTCATCTGTGAGTAGACCCTCACAGTGTACTTAGAAAACAGATGTGGTCTCACTCCCAGGGTCCTTACAAGAGAAGAGATGTGCATGGGTCCAGAGGGATTGCAAAGGCAGAAACACTTGGGGTCTGTGAGCTGAGATTTATTCAGCAGAACACAGCCAGAAGTAACCCGTTTTTAGCACGATGGCTTTGAGAATATATAGGAGTTTGAGAAGAGAAGTTTCTCAATCCAGACTTGTGAAATCCCAAAGAGCTATTACCATTCATTTCTGGTGTTGCACCACTGTTCTGAGGACTGATATAATCATTTTATGTCAGGCATCGTTCACGGAGGGCATGTTGTTATACCACAGGCTGCCAGGGAAATTCCTGGTGACTGCTTCTCTTTCTAATAGTATATCTTGGCTCAGGCTTTTTCTCTGTGAAGTCTCGAGTATTTTCAGTTATTCCAGGAGTGGCAAAGAGGTAGAGCTTCTGCCGCTTTTAGTTTGTCTTATATGCAGAATGTTTCTATATGTCTTCTCTCCTTCTGACTTAGAAGCACCTCAGAGCCTCTGCCATACATTTGAATTTTGTCTTGATTTGGTTATTCTATTCATTTGTAGACAGTATACTGTAATTATTCTTTGCCCCAGGGGTTTATTTGTATTGAGTCACTGAAGCTGAATAGCCCTTCCTTATGCATATTTTCTTTGCAGACATAATTTGCTCACTAAATTTATTAGTGTGTTTATGCTACTTATGTTTGATCTTGATTATAAAAACGTGCTCATTGTTGCCCTGAGTTGTAGATAATGCCTGGCATCCATTAACCAGCTTAATTTAAAGTGTAATTTTAGACTGATACATTAAAGAGGTAGAAGAGGTGGTGCAGGCTGAAGTCTTTTCAATGAGCACCTTTTTCCTGGGATTTAGCATGCTAAGGAATGTGCACAAATCAGGCAGTCTCATGTGGTTTGGTTTTCTACTGCAAACTTTGCTGTCATTGACTGTGTTTGGACCATAAAAGCACTTGGTGAGGAATAAGTGGGACAGAAGATCTGAAGGAAACCATACTTTAATCAATCCACTGGGCAGCCCTAAAGGGCTTTGCACTTGTTCAAACTGTTGGAAAATTTGGTCTGACATCATGGTTCCATGTGCAACAGCTTTGCTTGCATCTGCTGGAGGGAGACTTCAGTGTCAGGACCTTCTGTGGGTCCTGACTTCCTCTCCTGCTGCCTCTGGGGCTCATGAGAGATCACTGCTCTGCAAAAACCACTTTTTGTTTTGGCTGTTAGTGTTCTGTCAGACTAGTGATTCACACCGTCTCTTGGAAGGGGTTGGAAGACCTACAAAAGTAATGGGAGATGGACAACAACATCTTGGAGTGGGTAAGAAAGGCCAGTGATGCTTTTGGGTGAAAGCTCATCCTCCCATCCTGGCAGCAGCAAGCTGCTAGATCAGCTCAAGGTAGCTTCATCCCAAGTCAGTGTTGGGACAGGTCAGCAGGTGCTCAGAAGCTGGTCAAGGCTGGTGGTGTTTCACTGCTTCAAATTCTGGAAATGTAAAAGGATCTCCAGGGAAAAGAGGATCAGGCTCAGACTGCTGAGGTCCAGCCCTGGGGGTTAAATTCGCCTCAGAGAACTCTGCTGAGTTCCAGAAACAAATTTGATCTGATGAACCTGTCTCTTGTGTGCAGTGACAATGCTTCACTCAGCTGTGGTCTGGAGCAGCAGAAAACAAGAGGAGCAAACATGAGAATGAGGCTCATCGTGTATGGATTTGTGTAACTTTGTACACATCTGGTATAACTCAGCGTTTATGTGCAAGGCACATAGGCTTTTGAAGTGTCAATTCGAGTTTGGGTAACATTCAATAATCTCTTTTTATTCCCATTTAAAATCCTGCTTAATTAAAATGTACAGAGTGTTCCCACAATGAGTATTGTTTCTAAGCTGTGTGTCTCTTTCAAATTCCCAGTATAAACAATCCTGTAAATAGGTAATTAAAGCCATCTGCTTCTTGGTAGCCTAGTTACCTTTGCAGCATCATTTACATTTTTCTCCCCTTAACTCGGGGAATTAAACTGCCATAAATTCTTACTTTAGTGGATAAGCCACTACAAAATAATGCTTATGGCACATAATTTGTCAAGAAAAGACATATTCTATTGAATTTCTCTCCAAAATAAACTGTTCTTTCTGGCCACACAAAATTGTGCTGTCAGATCACGGACATACCCATAAACTTTAATCCAGCACAAGATACTTAGAATAATACAGTTACTGTCTGTGATCTAATATTCCTCCTTTTCTATGAAAACACAGTTTTTTATCACATCATCAAGGGTACTGATGTCTATGGAATTATTTTGAGCTAAGGTTCTGGCCCTGGTTTTTAGACCCATTCCATAGAGGGTTAAACTAAACCTCAAATTTTAAAATCATTCTAAAAAGTGAATAAAAACAGAGTTCTGCCTTGTGGTCACCTCTTTTAAGTGAGAGGAAATGAACCTCTTTGGCAGCAATCTTGCTGATAATGCTATGACCATAGAACAAAGATCCAAAGGCATTGAGGTAGTTGCAAAGGTCTAGATCACAGTGCCCAGAGGTACTTGCTGAGGCTCTAAGAGACAGGTATCCTCATTATCTTGGATCTATGGACCTGGAAGCACACTGTGCTGATGTGAGCACACCAGTCTTGATGGGAAGTTAGTCGTTGGAGGATAATGCTGGTATCTCTGCAAGCACTGAGTTGTGTTACTACCAAAACAGGTTTTTATTTCTCTGCTTAGACCATGTATGACTTGGGCTATGTGGCAGGGAATGGCCAATGAGACAAACCCTTACACGATGAAATTGTGGTGGGCAGGCTAAAGGACTTGGAGATAGAAACAGAGTATGGCATTTTGTTCTCTTTTTCTAAAGGCTTTGCTGCTCTGACTGCCCTAATTCCCATTGACTCATGGCTTAAAGGAAAGGGAGAAGAGCACTGGACTCCTGTCCCTCTGGAAGTGGAAACAGGGACTTCCCCATACTCTAGCTAGAAGCACCATCAGGAGGGACTTGTACTCTCTGAGAGAGTTGCAAGTTACTTTTTCCCAATAGCAGAGGAGGAACAATGGGTCTTCTCCAAGTTATTTCAAGCTCCTGGGAATTTCTAAACATTATTTCTATGAGAGGATAAACATTCTCCATCTTCCCCTTTCCCCTTCTTAAACACAGAAAGTTCACTGCTGATTACTCACATGTAAACTCTGGATTGACGTTGTAAGGTATGGGACAATATATTGCCATATTCCACCTGACTGATATGTTTAAAAGCAGAGTCCACTTAAAAGGGGGTAGGAGGCCTCTTGTCATCACAAATAATGCAAAAATCTGGTAAGTAATCATTACTCCATTGATGGGGCTTTGTTAAACAGCCCTTCATAGTTGAGCCAATAGCACTTTAAAGCACAAAGGAAAGTTATTAGAGCTCTTTAGTCCCTTAAATTCTTTTAGAGATCAAAGCAAGGAAGGTTGTTGCAACATTTGCTATTTAGAGGATTTATTCTGAACCTGAGAAAGAAAAATCAAGCCAAAAATTATGACAAGAAAGCAACAAGGTTCTATCTGTGACCTTGGGTTATCTTTAAAACTCAAGGTGAGGGGAGCTGGTTGTGCATAGGTATAACAAATAACTTACTGCTAGTTTGGGTATATTCAGTAACTACTTAACACCTAAAATAGTGTGTGAAAGATTTTAGGAAAAGAACTTGCTGTCTGAGGATGGTGACATAACTGGGCAGGCTGAATATGTGTAGTCTTAATCCCGAGTGAGTAAAATATCCTCTTAAATGAACAAAAATTGGAAAAGTAAGGTTAATTAATTATTTAATTTTGGGCTTTCTTTATTTAATGGAAATAACAGCATTTTTATGGGTTTATATAGTTGCATCATTGGGAGTTTTTTTAGACACATGTAGTACATTACTTCATGACTGAGCCATTAATCCAGCAGTGTACAATGCTATGCTACATTTGCCTTTTTTCATTATGACCAACTGAAGTTTGAATTGTACTTTGTTTGCTCTGCAGGTAATACAAGAGTAGCTTTCAGATTTTCATTTGAAGACCTTGTTCATAGGTTTTCAGTCTGGTGGTGTCTGTGATCCACACACTATTTTCTGTAAGAATATCATGTCCTGCAGGCACATGGCATTTGGTTAAAAGAAAATTGCTCTTCAATTCCAGTGGTTATGGTTTAGCTTAGAAATAGGTGGGAAAGAGAAAGCCCACCAAGCTGCAAAAAATGAAAATACTTTTGACATTTAACCATAACAGAGAGAGTGAATTGTGGAGGGTGGAGTTTCTCCCAGGAGAACAGGCACATTGTTGGCCTTTGCTGCATGTGCAAGGATTGCTCGCAGGGTGGGAGAGAGAGAGAGGAAAGCGGGGGCAGAGCTGAGCTGGCTCACAGGCTCTGGGGAGGAGGCTCTGCTGTGAAGGAATGCTGCCATGGACCATTGAAAGGCAGGCAGGGGAAAGCAATCTTTTTCCACTGCCCTGCAATTTTGGGATCCATATCCTAGAAATACAACTTGCATTAAGATGTAAGAGTTCTTCTAACTGTCAGTATAGACATAGTATTTGTGCTGAGGGAGGGAAGGGTGCTCTCCCAATGGACACCACCTCTTCCAGTATCTGAAAGGGCCTACAAGGAAGTTGGAGAGGGATTCATCATCAGGAACTGTAGTGATAGGACAAGTAGTAATGAGTCCAAACTGAAAGAGGGAAAGTTTAGTTTAGATATTAGGAAGAAATTCTTCCCTGTGAGGGTGCTGAGGCACTGGCACAGGTTGCCCAGAGGAGCTGTGGCTGAACTGGAAGTGGTCAAGGCCAGGTTGGATGAGGCTCTGAGCAACCTGGTCCAGTGGGAGGTGTTCTTGCCCACAGTAGGGGGATTGGAACTAGGTGGTCTTTAAGGTTTCTCCCAAGTCAAATCATTCTGTCATTCTTTGATTCTTTCTGGAGAAGATGGGACTCTAGGAAAGAGCAGGTGGTTTCAGCAGAGGCCAGGTGCTGGAGGTGTGATTTTTACAAGTCAGAAAATGCTGCTCCTGATGAACAGGGAGGAATTAATATATGATTATACATGCAAACCCATTTTTATTTTTGTCAGGGCTGGTAGCATCTTCTTTTCATATTCAAACTGAGATGCCATTGGAAATGCAACCAGCGGTTTGGTTACCTCAGGAATATTGGGAGAAGAAATTAGTTCATAAAACACCCTGAAGCTGAAAGTTCCTTTGTAAATCCTACCTCCATTGTTATTCTCACCAGGAGCACTGCTGAGATTGCTCTTTGGTTTAAGAACCAGACCTTCAGCTGCTTTAAATGAGCACAGCTACATGCTTTCCAATGAAGCTAAGCTACTTTTGATTTGCATCTGCAGAAGATCTTTCTTCCTTGATTCAATGATGCTACAAACTTCCTTTGTAACATTCTTGTTTAAAGACTTTCTCTTGTGTTTATGCCAAAGATTTTTTTTTCTTAATGATATCCACAAAAAATATATGGGCCAAATTCTGCCTTTGTTACCTCACTGAATCACAGTCATTGTATCGCTGTCAGTAAATTTTATCTGCTCTCCAGCTGTGTAGCTGAAAAGAGTTTGATCCTATTTTTCTGTGGAGTTTCCAGCGTGGGCTTCTGCAAATATTTTTGCTTTGTAACCAGTGAGCATTTCACATCAGTTTAGTAACCCTGACTACAGTAGAGCTATGCCTGTTTACACTTCTTTGCACCAAATTGGTGTAAAGTTTCTTGATATTATTTTAGAAACACAAATGATTAGGTTTTATAAGTAGAAATGGGATAAATTAAAAGATTGTAAGTCTGAGCTCTGGCTTCTTTGAGGGAATTGTGTGATTAAGCTCACTGGTATAAATTGTATTGTCTTCTTTATGTAAGAGAAAGAGACACTTTTTCCAACTGTTCATATTCAACATAATTTTCCACCAAGGAGACTGCAGCAGCTTGCCAGAGTTGTCACACGCCTTGATGTCTTTGAACTCCTTCCTTGGAAGCTGCTGAAATCCTTCATGCAACTGCTCCACTTGGGCATAATCCAGGAAGAGCTTTCTCCAGCTGCTTTGGTTTATTATGTATCGGCTCCCAGAATTTGAGATCACAAGTCAAGCAAAAAGGCTAAATGTAGCTGCATACGGAACAGCCATTCCAGGCATGCTCTGAGTCTGTGCTCCAGGAAGCCTCTCTGACCTGTTCCCAGTGCTAACGTTCCTCAAGTTGCTTTCAAGACCCCTGGGATCTGGGCTGTGGATGATAACAGGCCAACAAATGTCATGCTGCATTTATAGGACAAAGGAAAAGCAAGCTGTAAAAAACCCTTCCTTTCCTTTATATTTGCTGTATGGGGAGAAGAGCCCATTCCACATACCCTCCCTCACAAGCTAGAAATGAAGTGCTAAAGCTAAAATCTTGGCACTTAGGAAAACAGGAAAGAGGAAGGCTGAGGTCCAACATTGTGAGATGCACACCTTTGATGCTACAAGACTATCTCTGCTATTGCTTTTGGTCATGTATGTCCATTTGTATGCTTTGGAAATTTTTTCTTGTGCAAATTCAGGGCAATCAAGCTTAGCAATGTCTTTTGGGAGACAAGCTCCTTCTCTCAATTTTATATGAAAATCAGTATCTTATTCTTATGGCAGAACTGTCAGGTAATGAAATACGATTGAGGTAAATAACATTTATGCAGGTTAGAGTGGGTTTCCCATCGCTGTATCTGTGGTAGGGTAGCAATATATCTCCAGTCCCCTACTGGCAATGCAGCAGGTATTTGCTGCCAGGCTACAGCATCCTCCACCCATTATGCCCCAGCTATTGGCATTCAGGTCTGTCTCAGCTTTGCTGTCTGATCTTCAGGTTGGCATGGATTTTCTCTCTCTTTCTCTCTCTTTCTCTCTTTCCATCCCTGTCTCATTCTCTTCACCCTCCCCCTGCTTTGCAGTGGTGTGTTGTGGGATCAGCTGGGTGAAAAATAATTAGCCAAGAGGATGCTTTTGTTCTTCATGACATTGAAAATCCAAGCCTGAAGTAGTGCAGAGAAATGGAAAGGCTAAGGTTGGGATGGCAGTGTCTGGGTTTGGGGGCCCCAGAAGGAAAACACACCAGGGAAAGACTCTACAATCACATGCATTGGTGGCTGGCAGGCCAAGAGCCCAGTGAGGTCCCACTGCAGCTAGCTGCAGTTTCACAGGACACAGAGCTGTGCAGGTGAACAAATCCTAATCACTTGTAGGGGTGGGGTGAGATGAAGACACCGAGCACTGTCAGCTCCAGAAGTGTACAAAAAGGCACAAGCCCTGTAAACACTTGATTGCCCTCCAAACCTAGAGGCATAAGGAGGGCTTGGTGTCCCTAGCCCTCCATGGTGCCACAATGCATCCTGGACTTAAATAGTTGGACACAAGCTGTGCTGGGCAATTGCAGCACTGTTTCCTACTAGATGAGGACCATCAGGAATGGAAGATGTCAGGATTACAGAGTTCCAGGATTCCAACCCAATTCAGAAGATTATTAAGTGCTTTCCTGAAATGTCTTGCAGGATCAAACACACTTTCTTCCTAGAGTTCTCATTTGTTATCATTTTATTCTGTCTTTTATGATTTAAGAACAATGCTTGAAAAACAGCTACTGTGAAGACTTAGAGTTCTCTATAATTCACATGTTCTAAACTCAGCAATCTGGGGGTACTTATGTTCTTTTACAAAGTAGGGGGAGGAAAGGTCATGCAAAAATCTTTAAGATGCTCCTAAAAAAAAAGAAAAAAAGACTTGAAAGGAGGAGGGAAAGTTTTATCCTTTCATAGCTTGGGGAAACTATGCCAGATTTATGGAGATAATCAAGCATCTTTTCCACACTTTTAGAGTGCAGAACATGATTGCCTCTTTCAGTAACATCTAAACACTTTAGAACTTGAAAAGTTACTGTCATGTTTTTATATATATCATGGAGAAACTTAGGAGAGCTAACCTTAACTAGTATATATACATTTCTTATCAGATGTTGTACTGTTTAGGTATGATAAAGTCAGTGATTCTTGTGCTCCTCAGTGGATGGTATTTTAAGTGTAACTGACAGAAGGGATGAGACATTCTTGAAAGAATTCTTGTCTTTTTATTGAGTGGAATTGGAGAGCTTCATGCATAGTGATTTTTATCTTTTCCTATAGTAAGTGAAGCAGGCCTGTCTTTGAGCAAATACCCACATTGGGAATGGGGATATTTTCTGACTATACACTGGAGATTTTTATATGGGATATCTCTCTGTCTTAGTCTGACCAGCTAACTATTACAGTTCTCATGCGTGGAAGAGCCCTCATATACAATTCATGCCCACCACATGTCCTAGATTTCTGTATGGCAGCTGCAGCAGCTCTGGAAGCACTGGGAAGTGCTGGCTCAGAAATAATATGAAGATGAACAGGGTGTGATAGGAGGTGGAAGAGAGGATGGGTGACTGCAGGTGGTGTAAGCCCTGGCTTTGTGAGCAGCCCTCCAATGGCACTTAATGCTGGCAATGAAGCCTAAAGAACAGTTGCATTCAACAAGTTTGGTTTGGTTTTTTTTCCTGAAACAGAGAGCTGCAAATGGTCTATAGTGATAATCTTGACTCTTGTGAAGTCAGTGGGAATTTTGCCTTAGGTGTTTCTCCTTTCTGTGTACTTGTCAGACAATATTTTCTTTAGCACATAGATGTCCACAGTTACAAGTCTGAATAGGTAACTCACACACTGGTAAGCACTTTAAATTTTCTCACTTACTTTGTTGTCGTTGAAATACTGACCAGAATTTGGAAATTTGAACTTCTGGGCTGAAGATGTTCTTCCTCATTTATTGCACCCTGGAAAGGCTGCATTTTTAGCTGCTTGACAGTTGTGATCAAGAGCACTAGTAGGCATTGGAATGTAACAGGTGAAAAAAGCCCAAACCCATTTACCAGCTAAGGCATCTCCTAGTTGTTCTGTGAACTTGTCCCGGTCAGAGGCAACACAGCTCTCAGACAATGAAGAAAGGCATTTTTTTAATATCTGAAACTGTTCCATCACTTGGATTTTGATATTTACATCCTTGATCTGATGAAAAAATTTTCCCCTTTGGATAAGTAGTATCTGGCTGCTAACTTATGATTCTAATTTGCAGCATCACCATTTCTTTTTTGTTCCTGAGTGCAGTTGTTCAGATCCTTTTGTTAATATTATTTTTCTTTGTTTGCAAGGTTGAATTCTTGTCTTGTAACTAATATCTCCCAAGCCTATATGGTAATGTAGATGTACTAGTTATTGCTTTTTTTCCCTGTTTTGCTTTACAAGATAAGGCCATCCCCCTAATCTTTTTGCAAACTATGCTCAAAGCATATTCTGTCCTCAAGTGAGATTTTTTTTTTTTTTTCCAAATATTTTACAAGCACAGGTTCTGAGCATGTGAATTGCCATTGTCCATCACTGTTTCACTGCTGATGGACTATTACATCTTAGAGAGTTTTAGGGTTTATATCATGATTTCACATTTGGTAGAAAAGGCCTCAGACTTATGAGCTGCCCAGGGTCCTATAAACACTGATTTATACACTTATTTATACAAACATTTCAGTGTGTAGAGACAGCATACACCAGTCATGGAGTTTTACCTTCTGATGTACTTTGCTTAAATTTAAAAGCACTGTATATTGCTGCTGAACTTCATTGTTAGAGGATTAGAACATTATTCATATTCTGTTTTAAATGATCTTAAGCATAGATTATTTGAATTGGAGGGCTGTTTTTTTATTTACTCAACACTTATTTGCATCAGTACTTATTGTCAGTACTCAGACCTTTTCCTCTATGCTTCAACCCAGCCCACAGGGTGGTTAATGTGTTTTAGCTGTTAGCTTTGTTTTCCAAATCACTTTTGGGTTTCCCGTGTTGCACCTTCAGACTTCAGCTGAAGGGTTTCAACACAAAGAAACAAAAGCCATTTTTAAGGTTGGATTGCTGATATTCCTCTGCACAGAGGCTCCTGGGAACAGGCATTTTGGACCTGTTTTTTTCTATACTTTTAGCTAAGTCAGCATGTATCTCAGAACTTTTATGTGTTAGTTCTGCAATGAGGGCTCTAAATTAGGAGGCTAAAAAGCCAACTGCACACATCTCATTTACTCTTTCCTGCTTTGTTTGCTACAGTTGGTCCATTTTTGCCTTCACCTCAGTCACTGCTTTTACCTCTGCCTACACAACCAAGCCTTTTCTTCCATCTGGTTAGCAGAATAACTATAAAAAAGGTATAATGCTGCAGTGAATTAAGACAGTTGTTTCCAGTGAGGTATTTGGACTATTCCCTTGCCATTGTCCTTGTTGATGAGACAGTCTTTGGGGCTGGAATTTCTCCCTGTCCTTAGTGGGATTAGCTGCCAGAAAATGAGCACCATATGCTGCATTTAGTTTAACGACGTTCTCGGTGTGTTATCTGTGTCATTATTCCTTCTGTAACATATTTGTAATGTAAAATTATATTAGGAAAGGGGAAGGATTGAAGAGTCCATAAAGATGGCAGAGCTGTTGCTCAGAAGCAATGAACAAAGCCCTGTGGGTGAAACTTTGCAAGCCCTGGCTGTGTGCCCTTTCAGCTTTCTTTAGGTGACAATAGAGAACAAAGTTCATGTTTTCTGACTACTCAGGGACTGAGGCAAAAAAATCCATTACCAAGGAACAGAACTAGAGTGGACTACTAGAATGTATTGTAGCTGAAACCAGCTGTAGTCAGTAGTTAGCTGTTCTTTCTTGGCCTCACTCTAAAGGTGTGGGCCTGTACATGCCATTTGCTTGTCTGATAGGTAAAAATATCTTGTTTAATCTTTGTCTTAATAATGGATAATATTCAGCTCCCTGGCTTGCAAAAGTGTTATGCAAAACGTTTCCTGTTTTCTGACTAGCTCTAGTTCTGAGGTTGGAGAAAGCTTTTGGCACTTCTCATCTGAGGAATTCAACCAGCTTCCCAGCATGCTTTTATGACCTGATTAATACACAGGGACTTGGAAGCAAAAGTGGATGTAAACCAGGTTTTAGGGAACAGGCTTTAGAATTATTTTTTTCTGCTTAATTTGCCTGAATTTTGACAATTGATGTGCTTTCCAGAGTTTGTCACTGCTTATGTCTTGCACTGATTGCTGTTGGGGACAGCAAACTCTCCATTTCAAGCAACTGTTTTCATGTATCTTTAGAAAAAAGAAAGAGACATCCCCTCTCTCCCACGGCATCTTGAACATAAGGCACCTAAACACTGAACAAGTTAGGGCTCTCCTATGTCTATGTATGTGCAACCTTAAGAGCTCATTAGTTTGCCCTCCATCACTACAAAGCTATATTTGTGACACAGTAATTCTAGCCCTACTCAAACCAGAAGTACAGAAAATCAATCTTATAAAAAATTAAGGTTCGCAGTATTTCTGTGTTGATATCTAGAGGAAAGCAGATGTTGGGAACATGCTCTGTTAAGCTTTTAGGTGCTTATTTAGGAAAGCAGAAACCTGCACACTCAGCCCAGACTAGCAATCCATTCATCACTGGATCTTACCATGGCAGGGTGGGAACTAGGCATTTCAGTGGCAGTTTCAGAAACACCCAGAGACAATTGTTGCACAGTCCTGCTCATAACAGACTACATCTCTTCTTCCTTGCTTGTGGGTAATGGATGGCATGAACCACAAGACTTTACTTACATATACTGGTTTTAACATCTGTGCAATGCTCTCTGCAGCATAGCAACGTGTTTTCTTTTGCTTGTTTTACTGTCTGGGTGCTTTGCCACACCAAACCAAACATGTGGTTCAGCCCCACATAAGACTTGCAGATGTGACTCAGAGATGCCTTCAGCTGTGGTGAACCACAGGTGAGTTGTGAGGCTGCACACATCATTCAGAAGGCCAGAGAAAAAAAGCTATTAAAAGCTTTCTAGGATAAGTAGGCATCCTGGGCTGAAATTCAGATTTGGAATCAGCACTGTTCATTCAAGGTTGAACATGAAGAAGGCAAAGGTAGCACAAGCCACAGTGGTGGATACAGTACAGATTTCTGCAGCTGTGCTCTAGCTGATTGCAGGTTATTCTCTTTGTCTCATTTTCTGACTTTATTACACAACTGATCTATCAAACCTAAGTGACCAGTTAGAACTGACACATGGATCCTGAAAGTAGTTCAAAAAAAGAGCCCACAGAGTAGTTTTATTGTAATGGGTCAGAAGAGAGGAGTGTGTGTGGGTGCACAGGAGAAAAGTGACACTGAAGGTGCTGTTGCAGTGTTGTCTCTTCCAGCTCCCTCCTGTGTCAATTCTGCCACCGCAGAGACCCCGACGTTAATTTGCATATCAATCAGAGGGTATAAATAGCTCAAAAGAGATCTGGCATGTTACTCTTTACCTCTTCCTCCTGCATTTGGCCCCTTGAATCCTTCTGCAGAGCTCTGATTTGTAGGGCTGACTGCTGCAAAGACCCTCTGTCCTTCTGTGGAAACGTCCCCTGCTGTGTGTCTGAGCTCTGTGCCTTGTGGTGGCTAAAACGGGGACAGGTGGGGAATGTCTTTCACCAAATCTGCTAAATCTCTTGCTAAAACGTGCTGTGACAGCCCTTCTCAGACATATGTGCACACTGAGGACACAGGCTAATCCCACGAGTTTCTTTGCTCTTTAAGGCAGGTTATCGCCATTCTATCCTATTTTAATCTATATTATTATCTCTGCGTATGATTTTAATTGTATATTATCAGGGCTGGGACTCTCACAGAACTGTGAGCACTCACATCAGACCATGCATTCAACTCAGAAAGGCACACAACTGCCACAAGCTTTTTGAACACAAATGACTCCCCCTCACCCTGCCAGGCTGGTGATAGGGATGGATTCTCATGGATCTCCAGGGAGTGTCCTGATGTCTTGGGCATCAGGCTAAATGCAGCTTTTAGAAGTCAGTGCTGCAGTTACAGACATAATGAATTATGAAGAATCAATGAAGTGAGAAGAGAGAACAAAAGTTCTCATGACTGGTGTGGGCTGAAGTCTTGAGACAATTGCAAAAATAATTCATGAAAACATGGCAAAGGAGGTGGTTTGCTCTTGGGGATCATCTTCAGCAGTGTCTGAACAGCTGTAAACAAATCGTGGAGGTTGAAGCAAACAGAGTGTAAGATCAATGTAACCACGAGTGATACATTAGAAATCTTAATCTGAGTCAGAAGTTATAATCTATGCCTCTGCCTGGTTAGGGACTTCTGGGACCTGTAAAGCTGTTTTCCAAATGTTGCATGAGAAAAATCATAAATCAGCTGTGGTGGTGGAAAAAGACTGCATAACAAGTGATGAGATTCCTTAAAATAAGGAGCATGGAGTTCTCCTTGTTTGCCCTTTGAACCAGAAATTGTGCTATGCCTAGTGGTTTCAGCATCTTCCCATTGTAAATTTCTGATGATGGAGTGTAATGAGGAAGTGTTTTTACTTGTTTGGGTTTTTTAGCAGTAGCCCCCTTATTCTCTCCCAAAAATTTTGCAGTGTTGCATGCTAAAAGAGCTGGAGTTTAGGATGAACAGCGCTGCTTAAGATTTGGTATAAAATTGCAAGAACAGACAGTGTTTCAAAGTCCTCTGAGATCAAAACTTTTAAAGCTCTTACTTTTGTGTAGATTCCTGCTAAGAGGCCTCTCCACTGGGATATGTATTATGTTTTAAGTTTTGATAGTGTATTTTTGATCATTAAAATGCTGATATTTTTCTAAGGTCATTGTAGTCTGCTGCAAAGTGCTGGGTTGGAATTTAAGTGAAATCTTGGGGGCTGGCAGTGAAGTGACCATCAGGCAGCTGTCTAATTTCAGGCCTTTTGGAACCCCCTTATTTCTACTTTTATTTTTCATACAACTCCTTATCTGTAGGTGGGATTTACTTGACTTAATTTCAGCTTTCTAGCATCCAGTCTGAGCTAGTCATCTGGATTCCCTCTGTAGTTAATGGCAAGAGATAAGCACCCCCAGACAGTGTGTTATCTCAGAAAGGGGAGATAAATTGGCTTTTGGAGATGTGTATCTCTTCCCATTGACAACAGAGGGATCCTAGAAAGGTAGTTCAGGCTAGGTGCCTATCTTCAGATAGCTGAAGTTAGGCAGGATGTTTACTGCTTCTCCTAGGTGTTTTTGAACCACTCTCTAGTTATGGACTGATAGCAAGAGGAACAGTTCTTACCCAGTACCTTGTCATGACATTGACCCTGAGCGGAGTTTCAGCTATTTCTGCAAAGGCTGGTGCAGATGTGAAGTGGGCTGGGAGGCTAACTAAGAACAGCAGCTCTCAAGAGGAAGATATTTCCATGACTGCAGCATTGGTCTGAGGAAAGCTGATAGGGAAACTGGTAAGTGGACTGGAACACCTTCTCTACAAAGACAGGCTGAGAAAGTTGGGGCTGTTCAGCCTGGAGAAGAGAAGGTTGTGTGGAGACCTCACAGCAACCTTCCAGTGTCTGAAGAGGCTGCAGGGAATATGGAGAGGGACTCTTTGTTAGAAACTGTAGTCATAGGACAAGGAGCAATGGGTATAAACTGCAGGAGAGGAAATTTAGATTAGCTATTAGGAAGAAGTATTTTAATGTGAGGGTGGTGAGACACTGACACAGGTTGCCCAGGGATGTTGGGGCTGCCCCAGCCCTGGCAGTGTTCAAAGCCAGGTTGGATAAAGCTTTGAGCAACCTGGTCTTATGGGAGGTGTCTCTGTCCAGGGTAGGGGGATTGGAATGAAATGATCCCTAAGGTCCTTTCCAACCCCTTAACATACTATGAAACTGTATGTGTGTTCAACTCCACCATGCAATTCCAGAATATCCTGGGGTTCTTCTCCCTATCTCCCACATCATTGCCTGGGCAGACAATAACATTTTCTCTCTCTGAAAAGAGTGTTTGAAGAGTTCAGACTCTGAGCTGTTAAGTGTCCACAAAACTGGGAACAGCGTAAGTAACTGGAGAGGCAGAAGTAGGAGTTCTGTGAGTGGGCAGGAGCTGTGTGTCTCTAGCCCAGACTTTCAGATGCTTTTTAATAGCAGGGATCACATCCTGATAGGAACGAGAACCTCCCCAACCCATTTATAGCTCATCCTTATGACAGCTTGAGATTGCTTACAGGGAAATTAAGGAAAGATGACTTTGAAGATGCCCATGATGGGAGGCAGCTGCTGGTGACAGCAGGTTGCATGTGGCACTTTGCATCAGATCTCCATAGGCACCTGGGCACGTACCCCCTTGGCTCTCACCCCTCAATGCCTCTGCTGATCCAGTGCCCAGTTATCCCTGTGTGTGCCACAGATCAGTGTGTTAGCCTAGGAATTGCTGCACAAGCGATTATTTTTCTCAGTGGGAAAATAAACACAGACTTTGCTTCTTAAGAATATAGTAAGATCAGCATACACAGAAAAATATGTGTGTGGATATGTAAAGATTACTCCTGTATATGCATCTGTTACCATTCACTCTTATGGTCAGAAGATTATTGGCTCTATATCCCATGACATTATACAGCAGAAAGAACACTTTCACACATTATCTTTTCATGCATTCTTTTTATCATCAGGACCTCTGTAAGCCAACAAAGCTGCTGGAAACAGATACAGTTACTTTACAACTTCCATGCATAATTCTGTAGTCACAGGAAATAGAGAGAAAAATAAGTGAAAACCAGGAATGTATTAAAGACTTCATTTTTATTAGCATTAAAGCAAGAGTAACTGCTCGGCAGAATGTGAAAACAACAGAAATCTACAATCCTGCAGTATCCAAAAATGTCTTTTACTTCTCTGTACATAACTGAAGTGGTTCTTGACAGGAGAAATTCAAAACATGTGGGTTTGGAGAGGGCACCTGAAAAAGATAGAATACTTTGAAATTGAAGAGTTTAGAAGGGCTGAATTTCAGACCTTTGAAAGGTGAATTTCCCAGATCAATATAATGTGAGGGAAAGCCCATCTTCTCACTAAATGTGTGTTACAAAGATATCTAATGTGTGCATTAGGATATTAGGAAAATAAGAACAATAAATATCTAACATGATTGGCAAAAGGAGCAGATAAAAATGGTCGCTTGTATTCTAAATTTCTAGATTACATTAGTCGAGATTACAACTCCTTCTGTCATTAAAATACCTAAGTGATGCTGATGCCTGCACCATGTAAGGCATTTTTCCCTTTACACACTTTCTGTACTACCAGGAGATAACATTTATGGGAAAGTTGAAACCAGTAGCAATGGGTAAAAATACCACAAGATGTCACTGCTAACCTGGCAAAACGGCTGCTGCTGCCAAGCTGCTAGACAACATGCTATTAATTTATAATAAAAGGTATCTGACAGCTTTATTCTGATGAATTATGGGAATCCAAAGCATAATTCCAAGTCTTTGGTTTATAATTTGTCATTGATTTTAATGTTCTTTGTAAAGTTGTGGCACGCAACAAATTTTCCTGCCAAAAGCTGTTAAATAAATAGTCATCCTTTGCTCCGAGTAGTACATTGAACTTGTTAGAGTGATGAGCAGAACGAATTGATGGTTGTCCATAAACCATTTATGACAGAACTCACAGCAGCAATTCAAACAATTATTGAATGCATTTATTATAGGCTTTTTTCTTTTTTTTTTTTAAAATGCTCAACAGAACCAAGAGGAACAGGCACAGGTAATAGACAGTAGCAATTCCACACTGTTCTTTGCCTGATGCTTGGTTCGAGTGACACATGGCTGGGGCTGCTGCAGTATTTTGGAGCAGCACATCTGCCTCCTCCCTGGAACCGTTATATTTCCCAGCATAGGAGACCTGGCACATTGAAAGAATATTTCCCACCCTCTGGAGACAGACAGTTATTGTACAGACAAACTTCTTTTCCTCTCTAAACATTAACTACAAACTCTTGTGTTTTCTTGAAAAGCTTGCAAGATGGATATAATATTTGTCATTAAATTTTAATCTTAAATTTCTGTGTTTTGGATAGTATTATCTGTAGAGCCAAAGCTGTGGAAAATGTACTTTTTCTTATGTAATGTCCATCATTAAACCCAGCAACCACACTAATTACCTTTGGGAGAAACAAAAAAACCAAACCAACAAATTTCCAACCAACACATTTCCAAACCTTTGCCCTTTATCTAGATCTGAAGTGAGATCAAATTCCTTTAGTGATTAAAACAGCTGGCAAAGTGTGCAAGGAGTTTGGACATGGAAGGACTGAAAGACCGGTTTAAAAACAAAAATCAGGTTGCTTATATGATACTGCTAACCAAAAATAGAAAGTGGAGGTGCTAGAAATCTTGCAAGTAAAGTTTACAGCACCGTTTTGTAGAGACAGGGACAGTTCTCCAGATTATATAAATCAATTTAGCTCAAAGTTTAGGGGGAAAAAATGTAATTTACAGCGGCTGAACACAGGGAGCTAAGTATGTTTTGTCAGTTCTATGAAGCTGCATGTACACACACTGCAATGCTTGATTGAAGAAATTATAACCTTAAACTTTGGGATTTACATATCCCTGTTTTCTAAAATCTTGGCAGGATTTCAGTTCATATGTGCAAAATCAGATGAAGCAAAGTTCTTGCCTGATATTTTTACTTTTTGCAAAAGCATAACTGAACAAGGAATTTTCTGAGTTCTACTTATTCATGGAACTGTCATTTCCAGATACACTACATCAGCCATAAATCTGAATGTATTTTGTCCAAGCGGCTGCCACAAGGTGAGGAATTTGTCACTATTTTTCCTTCCTTTTAAAAGAAAGCATAACAAAAAGTTGGGAACAGCAATAAAGAAACAATTAGAAAGTTTTTATAAAGCTCCTACCGACAGCTTCTCTGGAAACATTATGCTCTGACATATAAACACTGTGTTTACCAACATTTCAAACTGCAGCCTATAATCTGTGTACACTTGGTAGTTTAATAATGCTTTTTATTGCAAGTTACAAACAGACAAATGTTTGAGCACAGGCTCCACGGTGTGGCTCGTAGGTATGGACAGATGACAATGCACTTAAAAAGCTTTTAGTTGTACAGATTCAGAATACATTTGGATTTCAGTTCTGCCAAGCTACAGCAGTGAGGAGGAAAGATTTGTCAGGATACATTTATGTGCATTTTTAGTCTATGGGAGGGTTTGGTAAATATGTATTAAAACTGGAGTTTTATGAATGTGTTGTTGGCAAATGCTGCTTATCTTTTCCTAGTGTGATTCTCGTTCTAGCCCGTGGCAAGTACCTCTGGGCACTGGAAGGTGCTGCAATGCCAGGGAAAAGGAGATGCTTTACTGTTTTGGGGAAAGGGGGGAAGTTTGCACTAACACCAAATGCTTTGCCAGTAATTCCTCTGCGCTCGGGTTTGCAGCACCAAGTAGGTTTGTGCAAACCCTCTGTAAAATCCCTGCAATAAAATCCGGCTGATTCTCCCAACTTCACATCAGAAAACTAAATAAACAGAACCTTCAAATCCTTAGACATCTAACCAATGTTAGCAAAATAAACAAACCCCACAAAGCAGACAGGTTGAGTGAGACATGATTGCTAGAATACATGTCTCTGAGGAGTACTTGGAAGTATTAGATCTCATTTCACTGTGCAGCTTTTAAAGGAAAAGTCCAGGGCATGATCAGCTCATGGTGTAAATCATCCTTGTTTTTTACAAACTAGTGAAGCTAGTATGATTTACTCCAGCCAAAGCTCTGGTTCCCCTGAATGTAGTCAGATTTGTCTGGGAGTCTTTCAAGCTCAGGAAAAAAGAGATAGAAATCTGTCTTTACATGTTTTCCCTTGCATTTGGAAAGAAAAAAAAAAAGGAAGAAAAAATATGAAAGGATCCTCTAAACCCCCCAAAAACCTGAAAAAAATGTTCCACACAATTTATATGGGACCTCTGAGGACCTTGAATTTTTAAGTAATCTTTTTTGATGATTTTAGACAGACCATTAAGCTGAGGATAAAAGTCCCTCTGTTCAATATCTGGATACATTAAGCATTAGGCTTAAAATTTACAGCTTTCATTTTGACAAGGAAAATGGCACGTTTGGTCTCAAGTGCTACCTTGAACTGTTTTTCAACATTAAGACAGGTTGTCAGTCCGAGGGGAGGAGGTCTGTGCACCAGTGGCAGCTGCTGCTGCTCTCGCTGTGTGTACATGCAGGGCTAGAGAGACACGGCATTGCTGCCCGTCAGGAGCTGCAACTTGAGAGTGCTTTGTTTTTTTTTAAAGCAAAAGAGAAATTATGCTGATCCAGGGGAAGGCAGAAAGCAAATGGGGTGTCATTTCTGACTGCGAAACGAGCATTTCAGCCAAATATTTGAGAGAATCAAAGACAGAATAAGAAGGAAAATCAAGAATCATATTTCCGAGAAAGCTTTGGGGATTAGAGTAATGAGGACTTTGACTTCCAGTTTCCCTGGTGCTGGTATTCCAAAATGACTTTCTCTTCCTAACATCTGTGAGGATATTTTACCAAGCAGAAATCGCTTTCAATATTGTCCTATGTCTGCAAAAGAGAGAGGGAAGCAGACGAATTTATTGGCAATGTCTTCAGCTCTCTAATTGGGAAGATTCAGCACTATCTGGTCAGGAATCGGAGAGGGAATACTTCCACTCCATGGATTCGAGACACAACTGCCTCCAGCTGGTTTCAATAGTATCTTGTATGGGGAGAAAAGCAGTCCAGGCCGTTACGTAGTGGAGGATCACATTTGCTGTCTGTAGGCAATTCTGTTGAGGTTTACCAAGGCTAGCAGCTACTTTTAGTTTGGAGGATTGTTAGGGCCTCGAGTAATGTCACTAATTTAACTGAAGGTGCAGGGGGTAGTGACCACCCTGTGCAGGATCACAGACTTGTCTTCGGAAAGGTGTAGGACTGTCTCTGTTAAGGAATGTGCCCACTTCACTTGCAGGTGACAATCCAGGTTTGCTGGGCAACACCACAGTCCAGTGACTCTGTGTTTTAGTGAGGCAAATTTCCAAGAAGTTTATTTGATGGTAGTGAGTGAAAAGACAACTCCAAGAAGAGATTAGCCTTTTGTTGCTTCGCTGAAGTCGGTGATTTTAAGGGAACAGAAGTTAATCCATTAATTGACCATCTTCCAAATGAAAGTAGAACTGAAAGGAAAATAACTGTAGCAAAATGCCTCCGGGATTTTCCCATGTGAGCAGAGCGCACAACTGCTGCCAGAATATATGTCCTGGCAATGGTCACAAATCTTAGGGCAAAAAAGCTTTGATAACCACAGTCAAAGTGTCTCAAAGATCTGAAGCACCTACAAAACTACATCCCCTCTAGCTGCAGGAGGCAACGCATGATCAGCCTGTGTACAAGTAAGAGGCATATGACTGGTTTGCTGGCATTAGTCTGGTTTTATTGTCCCTGTTTTTATTAACTTCTAGTGTCTTATGATGTATCTGATATTTGAAAAGAAGGACAGCAAACAAAAGGAGTTGTTGTTTGTTTGTTTGTTTTAAATTCTTTTTTCTTGGAAGTAGTGAAATATTAACTCAGTGCAAGTACACTAGGCTGTTGTCTGTGATTTTTCACACAGTCAAGAGAGAGCTGACCTACCACCAGAAATACCACTCACATGTTTTTCAGAGACATTAAATAGGAAAATATCATCTCTCAAGTCACAAGAGAGCTGAGAAAGTGAGCCATAACAGGGTCAATTAAACAGGCTTAATTACGATGGAACTTGTGAGCACTTACCACCCTTTGGGTTCAGGCTTACAGCCTGATTGAGGATCGCAGATTGGGTCAGGCTTATAAATACTTCCAGGCAAAAAATGCAATTTGATGATCAATAATTCAAAGTAAAGAACACTCTTACTGTGTTTCCTTTATTTCTAAAACAAGACTGAAAATACCTAAATGTTTGAATGCCATTAGGGTTCAATGAAATTCTTCCTGAGATGGCTGAAGTAGGCTCAGAGCTGTCACTGGCTTGTCTTTGAGAACTGGATGAGACACTGAAGTCTTGCGAAAGGCACATGTTGTGTCAGTGTTTGCATGGGAGGAGAAAAGGAGTTGGGGGCATTTCGGTCCTGTTGTCTTGCCTTTAACTCCCAGGCAAATTCTGGAACAAGTAACCAATGAGATGCTGTGTAAGCCTAGAGAAGTTAACAAGATGAATAGCCACCAAATGGATTTGTCAAGAGCAAATCATGTCAAACCAATCTAATTTCCTTTTGTGAGAGGGTATCAGATCCTGTGGATAAAGGGAAAGCAGCAGATGTCATATTTTCACTTTCTTTAGGCTTTTGACAGTGTCTCTTGTGACATTTTGATAAGTAAGCTAGGGAAACCTAATACTGGCGAAATTACTGTAGATTGGGTGCAAAATCAATTAGAAAACCGAATGCAGGGAATTATCAGGGGTTTGCTGTCAAAATAAAAGGGTGGATTGAAGGTGTTGTGCAGGAGTCTGTCCTGGGTTCAGGACTATTCAATATTTCAATTGCAATCTGGGTGACAGAACAGAGAGCATGCTTATTAAATTCCCATATGACATGATGCTGGGAGAGACTGAGTGCACATGGGAGACCTGGATTTGAATGAAAAAACAGCCCTCGACAAAATGGATTCATAGTTTTGAAAGAAATTAAAAGCGATTTGATAGGAAGAGCTAAGTGTCACACTCTGGCTCATATAACCAACTGCAGAAGTGCAGGATGGAGGGACAAAAGCCTTTGATAGTTCTGTAGAATCTGGGATATACAGTAGAGCAGGAGCCAAATGTAAGTCAGTGCTGTCATGCCGTTGTGAAAAAGGGAAACATTATATTGGGAAGTATCAACAGGAGTAAAGCCTACATGACCCATGACATTTTCCCACTTTATTTAGCATCTGTAAGACTTTAGCTTTAAGGCTGCATCTGCTTTTGGGTAGTGCAGTGCAAAAAAAGATGTGGACTGGCTGGAGAAAATCCAGAGGAGAATAGTGATAGTGATCAGAGGTCCAGGAAATGTGACCTCTGAAGGGAAAGTAAGAGAATTTTCTTGTAAGATAAAGAAGGTGGTACATGACAATGGTATGCAACTACATAAAAGTAGATGGAATGTGCAGGAAAGGTTGTGGGAAGTCTATCATTGGGTCTCTTACAGAAAAGTTAATCATCAGGAATGATACAGGAAGAGTAGGTCCTGTCTTGGGACAGGAAAAGGGACAAGGTGACCCTAACTCTGTTCATCCATGATTCTTTGAAAATGACTATGGTATATTCAGGAAATTCAGAATTAGAATTAAATAAAAAAGGAATCAAAGATATGAAGAAAGAAGAATATGCTCTGAGCAAAATTGTGATGACTGAATGTGCTGGGAGAAAGGCAGGAATGGAAAGGGCAGTTTAATGGGTGCCATAATGACTCTAACTTAGTTGGAGTTTTCCAAGGTCAACCAAGATTTTGTCCCATGTCAAAGATTTCTGTAACTCAGGAGACACAGTGATATTAGACCTTTTTTATTTTTAAAGAATTACGTAGGCCTCATCATGCTACCACTGCTGAATTCCTATTCTGTTAACACTATTTGAAATGTAAGTAACCTTTTCTCTCCTGGGTGCATCCATTCTTCAGACACATACAAGTTCATGCCCCTCTTTTTGCCAGGTACAAGATACTTGTCTGACTTCCAAATATTAGTGCTATATGTAAGATGAAGCATGGCTCATTTTGCTTGTTCTTAATGTTCTCCCACAAATAATTGTTATTGTTAATGCATAGGACTATTAAAAAAGGATATATATGTACATGCACAAGCATTCAATATTTTGTAGGTCCTAAAACCCCATGAATCTGTTTATCCCAATTGTCCTTGGGCTTGAATTGGTGGTTTTGCTCTGAGGACAGCTACAAGCATGGAATCTCTATGAGAAATAAGCATGTTTCCTGGCAAAGGCTGGGGACTACTGCATTGGGTGAAAGCTTCAGGGAGACAGACTCCCAGTCATGCCTAGTTGTTTGGCATTTTAGTTTTTAGGAAACCTTTGGATTGACTCATTTGAGGATCACTCAATTGGACCTCCTAGTTCACACAGGTAAAGCAATAGGTGTCATTATGTAGTGCTGATAAATCAAGGGAGCAGTGATGTAAGATACACATATACAGGAGACTAACAAGAACATTTTATTTCTTGAAAGAAACCTTTAGGTCTGACAGGTCTGTAGGTAAGAGCTCAGTTTGGAGGTTTTAATTTTGTATATTTAAATGTTGCAGAGTGAAAACTAATGTTGAGGAGTGTTGATATTATTTGCTCTGCAATACTGGTCACAGGACTGACTTTGACTATGAGTGAGGCCAGGAAAAAGAGGATCCCTAATCCAAAGACAGTAATATTTTATAAAAGCTCCTAAATTCTGTTTTCAAAAGTGATCCAGGCACTTAGGAATCTACACTCCACTGAATTGCATCTCAGTTTTGAAAGCAGGATGGAGATGGGCTATCATCTTTGGATGGACTACAAACAGTGAGAACAAGCTCCTGCAGTCCCTTTAAAGGCAAGTGCTGTCTGGAAGATTTTATTTGCCATTCAATTCCAAACTGACATTTGCAGGAGAATAAAATCAGAGACAGTGTTAGACAGCAGATGAGCCTAACTGAGGGCTCTAAATCACCAAAATCAGTGATGTAAGCCAAAAAGTTTGAGTTGTCAATACTGTCCATCTACCTGTGTTTTACTATTTGACAGTTTCATTCCAGTCTGGCTGAGGGTTATTTCCTTGCAGAGAAATGCAATGGGAGAGGCTGGAAAAGACTTCCATCTCTTCAAGGGTATTTCACAGGGAAAGGAAAGCCTGGAGAGAAAGCTGAGCCAAAACTAGCAGAAATGGTCAACTGAATAGAGTGTGAGGTAGGCAGAATATGAGAATGCTGAGAGCTGAAGGATCAGGATATTTTAACTGTAGGTTTCCATCATACTATGTTTTCCACACTGAAAAGAGCAGGAAAAATAGGAGAAGGGGAAATGGTTGTAAGTGAGAATCAACATAGAGGCAGCATCAGAAATACAGAGACTTTTCCAGGGATGAGAACAGGAAGAAAGTGAGAAGATGAGATTTTATCTAGAGCTGATTGTATTGAGATGGAAGAGAAATTCCAAAAAATTAAAAAGCAGGAGGAGAAGAGATCTTGGAAGAAGAAGGTATTTTATGGGAAATTTAAGAGGAGGGGATCTCAGTGCTGAAAAAGTAGTATTAGAAACATGTAAGTTGAAATGATTGACATGTAATTCAGTGAAAGTCAATCCTTGTCTACCTTCACTGGGACTTAAATATGTCACTACATGTGCTTGCAAATGCCCTTCCTGTATGATATCACTGTTGTGTCTTCATTTGGTGAACTGAACTGCTGTGAGTTTTCTGAAGTTTGACCAACACCAGATTACCGAACCCAGAAGATAAATATCTGTCTCCCAAACATGCCAACTTGTCAGACTGTGATTACAGCAACCAGCATGAAACCCTGCTGCTTTTTAGGAGATGTGTTTGCCATACAGATCTGCAGCAACTCTGGACATGACAGCAGAAGCAACAGCACATACTCCTGTAATTTGTGTTTGAGTGAAGCTTGAGCAAAGCATTTGTCAGCTTTTCTCTGTGGCTTTACTTTTTTTTTTTTGGCCTGTTTTTATTGAGTACAATGGAGTATATTTGCACTTTCTGCAAAAAGTTTGGATCAGCTAGAGGAGTTTAGTGAGTTGCCCATCAGTGCTAAATAGCAAAGAAAAATCAAAGTAAAGTACATTTCAATAAAAACAATGAAGAGGAGAGACATGAAGAGTTTACTAAGGTCATGAACTAAGAGAGAGGCTGAGAAAAGTAACGAGGAAACGATACTCTAGATGAATTCAAAGTGCAAGAAATTAAGGTTTTGTAAGCTGTGTCCTTAATTATTCAGAAATCATTATTGCACAGACTGAGCAGTTCAGAACAGCATTACATGATGCAGGTCTCCATCTGAGGGATTGGCTTAACTCCAGGTGATTATGTGAGAGACATACAACCTTACATATTGTAACTAAATCAGCTTTGCAATATAATTCTGAGGGAATAGGAAAAATGATCTTTATTTTCTGTATGTATGAACTGAGAAAATGAGGGAATATTGCTTATGGTCCACACAGTGATTCAGGCAAGAGTCCTGAATGGGTATGAATAATGGTGTCTGCTCCAAGATCCTCTTCCAATCACTAGGCAGCTCTGCCCCTCAGTAGTGCTATGTAGTATCTTCAAATAAGTCCCAGTTTTGAATATTTTAATGGGACTTTCAAAGAAATTTGCACAAGTTAAACATTCATAACCCAAAGAAATTAAAAGACTCTGGCAGCTTTGAAATTCCAGCTCTCACCCTAAAGATAGCAGTTGTGTCATTCTTTTTAAATGCTAAAGGGGAGTTTGTGAATCTGGATATCACACCAGGCTGTTAGAAGCACTTGTTCTTCCTCATTTCTGCCCTCTGAAGGAGGAACCACAGCTATTAGGTATTTTTTGAGGAGACCTTTCATTGGCCCAGTGTGTTTCATATTGCATTGGTACTTTCACTGGGGCTTTACTTTCTTTTTTTTCCCTGATATTGGGTCTTTAATACTGCCCATCTCATTGCTTGAGTGACATGGGAAATATCTCTTCTGATGCAAATGATAACAGGAAAGATAACAGCTTATACTGTAAGGGACATATTTAATGATACAGAGTCTACCCCAGTTCAGGTTAGTGTCTTACTGGTGGGTGCAATGCAGAGTGGCATATCTGATCTGACACTATTTACAGTGGCTCATGTTTCTGTATTCAGAATCTGGAATTACAGCTTTCCTGCAGGTGAAAGGCAGGTCAGTGTATGTATGTATATATATGCATGCATACTTCTGTTTGGCTCAGTAAGAATAGCAGTGTGCTGCTTTTTGTTTTAGTTTTTGAACAGCAGTAATAGCAAAACCTCAAATAAAACAGCCTTTGCTTGCTGGGCTAGCAACATCACTCCTGGAAGCATGATTTGCCTGAAGAAGGGCAGAGGAGGAAAGAAGTAGCTCCTGTAGGAGCAATAAAAGAGAGATGAGTGAAGAGATGAGTCTCCTGCAATCCAGAAAAGGCTCCCAGGTAGTCTTCATTTTAAGGAATTAATCATTGACAAGCTGGCACACATGCTGTGTGAGGCAAGAGTTGGTGAGGGGACCTGCTGTCATAAATGTGTTTCTGGTAGAAAGCTCCGGTGGAAAAATTGTGTGGAGCAGGAGGAGGCAATAACTATGGACACTCTGAAGGAGTACACAAAGGCTGCACTGTGGGAAGGAGCAGCAAGCCTACCTGCACGAGTCCCACATTTGTGTGCTTCTCATTCTCTGTGCATGTAGCTGTCTTTTATGACAAATTTATGACTCATTCTTCTTGGGCACTGACATCTACAGCAATGCTTCAAAATTTGTTTAGGAGAGACAGTCTGCAAGGCTCTCTGTTCGAACTTTTTACCCCACCTGCAGTAAATGTTGCTAAATCAGGCCTCCTGCTAAGGAGGACAAACTACAGACAGGTAGCTAACAAGTTTTGCAGGTGGCTTAGAGGTCAGCTTTGGCATCTTCTTGTCCATGTTTCATCTCACCATTTGGCATAACTTTCTTTTCCATCTTTCCCTTGCCTGTAAAATATTTAAGGGACTTTTTCTCTGCAAGCAGGTTGAACACTGTAATATCATTTCTGTTCATGGACCAGTGAGCACTCCAGCTTGTCAGTATTCAAATTACTATCAAACTGTTTAGTACCTGTCTAATTAAAACAGAACTCACTTGCTGATCTCTTCATGCTAAAGCAAATTAAATCCTAATAGGAAAAGTGATATATCACTTAGATCAAAAGAAAATGAATAACTATAACATAACCACCTCTTTTCTACTCTTTTTTTTTCCCTTCTGTTTCTAGAAGTGGGGGAGGAGCATGGCAGGCAATTCCTGTTTTCAGATAGAAACACATGCACTGTCTCAACCTTCTTATGACTCCCTGTACTAGCAAAATCCCTGCATTTTGCTGTACTGAGACGGAAATTTCCATGGCTGAAGAGAAGCATAATTCCAGGGATGGAGCATGGGGAGGGGAAAAAGAGATGGCAAACAGAGGAAGAGAGCATATTGGGGAAAGGGAACATAGACCTAGAATGTTTTCAGCTGAATGTGGAGCTTTTGCAATTGCTTTGTTGACCAAAGGACCGCCGGTGCTCTGTGGAAGTCCCCAGTCCTTTTATTTGGTTCCATTAAATTGTTCAAGTATTCTAGGGGAAGGGGCTGTCACAGTCTGTCTGATACTCTTGGGTTATTGATAAAAATAGAATAGAGAATATCTCCTTGTTTCCAGTCTATTTGCATAGCTCTTCCTAGAGCAGAATGGTCTGTTCTTCTTCCGTCAACAAAGGGACCACTTGTCTCGGGGTATTGACTTGTTCTATGAGGCCTTCGATTCTTTTCCCTTCTTTTTGCTCTTTTTTTTTTTTCTCCCCTTTCCCTGACCCTTCCTCTCACTGAGCTGTAGCACACTTGCCTCTGGCTAGGAATATTAATGAGCATTTCTTTTCAAGAGCTTATGCAGATTCTACTCTGTGAATCAGCTGGCAAGAGGTGCTGTCCAAGTAACTCACCCAGAGTAGTGCCCAGGGGCAGAGCTATGAGTGCATGGCATGCCTCATTCCCTGGCCTGAGAATAGAAGGTCAAAGAGTCAGCTTTCAGTGTGGGGTGCCTTGTATGGCATGGATGGCTCAGAGAGAGCCCTTCAAACAACAAAGGTTATTTAAATAACTATAATGGCTCCTAAAAATGTAAATTTGCATCAAGAAGGGAACTGAGTGGCTCAGGTGGTTCATTATTAACTGTGTGAGCCTTTTTCTTTTGCTAGTTCAGATCTAGTCCAAGTCAAAAAAGACACCGAACATTAAAACTGTCTGAGTAGGGTTGACCAGCAGACATGAAATTAATTTAGTTGGCAAAGTGGGAGCACATTTTCCAGTAGAAGACTCTCGACCACATTGTGCACTTCCATTGTAGATAGACAAATTCAGTCAATGAAAATTTAAAAATCCTGACCAGACTGGCTCCCAGAACTCGAGCAGTCCCATTTCCTGGGGAAGATGAGCTGTTAGGCATGAAGGGTCTCAGAGTGACAGCATAGAGAAATGGACACTGCATTGTGTTTGAATCTAAATTGCTCTCTGTTCTCTAACGACGTATATCCATGCTTACATCCTCCCCTGGATCCTCCTATAATCTTGGCATTGGTGGTGGTGGCTCAGAGCATTGGTCTTTGTGCTAGAGATCTTTTCTCAAGCAGTGGATTCTGCTCACCACTCCCAGCCATGGCACTGGGCTTACATGGGTCAGCTTCTGGTAGACTCAAAAAGTCTCAAAGAACAGATGCACAATCACATTCTGGGAAATCTTTCATAAAACTGGGCCAAAACTGATACTAAGTGATGGAGCAGTTCAAATTGCCTCTGGTAATCTTTCTCACTGGGGTTCTTATCCTTGGGAGGAGAGGCTAGCAAAACTTGATTGCAGAAAATGCATAATATTTTGTCTGTAGGTGTCCAGACCAACCATGTGCTAAGTTGAACTGTCATGACTTACTTTACCTGAAAAATAGAGAAAAGATAATTGCTAAAATCAGTGTTCATGAAGGATTTACATCGTTCCTTCCATCTGTGTCCTGGACAGGATGATGACAAAAATGTTCATTCTCTTTGCAATATTTTTAACTGTTGGTCCCACTGAAAATGGAAAAAATAGAGAGATATATTTATACAGATACAAGTACAGGGAATAAAAGAATCAAATTGAACTGTAACTAATGGAGTTTTTCTTCCTTTTACATCCTTCCATCTGCTAGCATGGGTGAATTCCTCTACAAACTCTTTATTCTGGGCCTGGGCCCAGAGATTAAAGGCTTATCAAACTCTGTAAAGTTTTCAGAAGGCAGATAGATACATAATTTTTGCACTGCTCAATGAAGATAAATGATAATCCAAGGACTGGAGCATTTGGCTGGCTGTGGAAAACTAAGCTTTAGCTCTCTGTTCCACCACAGAGTTCCACTCAACTTTGGGCAGGTTGCTTATTTTCTATGATGATGCATGTCCTGCAAAATTTAGCTACTAGCATAAACAGTCGTGTTCTGAGAATATATATAAACCTTTTGTCAGGAACTGATTGACATTAACAAGACTCAGGGTTAAATTTCAGGAGATTTTGAGGGAGGGGATTCTCCCCCTCTGCTCTGCTCTGGTGAGACCCACCTGGAGTGCTGCATCCAGCTCTGTGATCCCCAGCACAGGAAGGACATCAACCTGTTGAAGTGAGTCCAGAGGAAGCACCAAGATGATTAGAGGGATGGAGTATTACATCACCTGTGCGGAGGATAAGATTTTAAAATGCCTTTAGTGTTGGTTGAATGTTTTATTCTTCTGACTTCTGTGGAAGCAGAGCTAAGTTAACATAAAGAACTGATTATGCTAAGGAAAAAGAGTTCTTGGATTGTAGCTGTAGTAGAAGGTACAGCAAAAAATATCAACAAAGTGACTAAAAACCATGATTGTTCAGTGCAACATGTGGCTCCAGATGTCTGTTAGAGAGGTGGAGATTAAACATACCAGGGTTAGAAGATGTGAGAAATACCCTTGATGTAACTAGCCCTTTCCAGAGCTGATTTTGTTATTGTTGTACTTGAAAACCTTAATCTTCTTTCCCTGTCTTTAAGACAGTTCTCTAAGGAAAATAGTTTCTTTACTCCTACCTCAGACTGTTTGATTCAGTCACTCTTTGGAGCACCAGGAGCACCTCAACTGAGAGACATTTTTGTAGGTGCTACAGATTTTAGCTGTCAACGTAACACACCAGAATGGAATTACTCTAAAAATATTTCTTAGTGTGACGTAAATTTGCTGTAACTAATCATGACACTCAGCTCTCTAAAGTTATTGTTATTTTCTTTCATTTTGCTGAAAAGCAGCAACAGGAAAACTGATCACTGTGACGTCTGGTAACATTTAGGGGTTGTGTTTTATTTTGATTCACATCCTAATGCCAATTAATGTCAGTTGAATCACACAAGTTAGAGATGGAAAACACCTATTAGATAATGGCAGGGCATGACTGTTCCCCCAGTGAATTCTCAAGTGCTTTGTCTCATCTAGTTTTAAATTACTCAAGCAATTGAGGTGTCTCTGGGGAGGCTATTCCACAGCCTAATGTACCTTGCCATTAAGAAATATTTCCTCCTATTCAGACTAAACTTTTCCTTTGCTTATTTTTATCATATTGCTTCTAGTTCACCCCTTGCTGTTGCTAAACCATTCCCATTCCTCTCACGTGTTTACTCTCTTTTCAGACTTCACTCCATAAATAAACACTCCCATCCTTGTTTATTATATGTCCATATTCCCACCTACATTTCTTTCCTTTCACGGCATCACATAATACAGACTCTCCTCTTCTGCAGCCTCTTCCTGATGTCAGGCCCCCCAAACTGAAATGGTTGCTGTAGGAGCAGACTCCTCAGTGCCCTGCATAGACACAAACCCTCATGGGTTGTGGTGAGGTGCCATTTCGACTGACATGGCATTTCTTGCTCTCTTACCACAGCTGAATGTAGGCTCTGTCCCACTCAGCAGTGATAATATGCTTACAGATCCTGATGCATCATTGTTGGGAATAGGTGAGGAAGAACAGGTGTTTTAGAGTTTCATGATATAGAGTTGGTGTCTCAAGCTGTACAGATGAGGCAAGAAACAGGATAGGCACTTCTACAGCTCCTTCCATTGAAAACAGACTCAAGACATTTAAAACATCAGTTTTCAAATGATCTTATGGAAGAATTAACCATTTGATAGTCATTTGTAGCTGAAAAAGAAATTGTGTAGAGATCTCTGCCAGTGTTTGCAAAAAGACTACAATATTAGGTGGCTGATTGTTTGCATGCTGAACTTCAGTCAGGTGTCATCATCTGGGTACCCAGAAGTATTGTGAAGCTCATTTGCCTGATGCCATCCAAGATGGGCAGCAGGATTCACCACCAGATTAACCCTAAACTGAATGTGTCGTGCAGCAGTGATTGCAAGCCCAATTCCATGACTGAAAGGCAGCCTCTCTCTGCAACCTATTGTGCCTACACCTGTATGGCAGAGCAGCTGCACCAGGCACAGGTCTCTGCTCTGGCCACCTCTTTCCTCAGAGCACTGTGTTATGCAGCAGCCATCCATTTCACTGCCCAAGGCTTTACAGAGCTCTCCTGCTCTCTCTCATCCCCAGCCCATGATGTACACCTTTAATTCTTTACTATTAATTGCTTAAAGTGCAACCAACCTCCAGACTGAGGACTGGAATCCTGAACCAGTCATCTCTGTAATTAAAAGAGACTGTGGTCAGCCCCTGAGGTGACAGTTAAAGCTGAACAGCAGGTTAGGGCTAATTTTTATTAATCTTCTCTTTTATGCTTCTGTTAATGAAGGATAAATGTTTGTGAGTCATATTTCTTAGTTTCTCAGATCCCAGAGATTAGTGCTTAGGTGACTTAGAGAAAATATTTTTAAAAATCTTCAGGATAGAAAAGGAGTAATAAAATAGTATTTTTCTCAGCTTTTCTCCAGGTAATGCAGAGTGTTGTTTTGTCCAGGTTTCTTTGTCTTTTTTCTGTCTATCCTTCTGGTGCTTGTATTACAGATTTTATATTATCCCTAAAATAAGAAAATTGACTAAACATCTACATGTATTGTGTGCTAGTCTTTCTGCCTTTTAAGTATACAAAACTCCTCAAAGTTAAGGGCAAAATCACTATATGTTAAGAAAATGGAACTCTGTAGCAATTTTTCTATTTCTCTAACTTTTATGGCTAATGACAGCAGATAGAACATTTCTAAAGAAGGTTTCAGATGCTATCACGGGCCGTAAGGCCATAGTGGTGGTGGTGTAAAGCCCAACAGCTGCATTGGTGGTGGTGCTGCATTGCTGTCATCAGGGCTCCAAATTCTTGCTGCAAACCCTTGAGCCTGGGACAGGGTGTGGAGGAGCTGCTGCTCGATCCTTCAGCTGAAGATGGCCCTGCAGAAGAGATGTGTGGTAGCTGGGTTGGAGGAATTTGTGCCTTTTCTGACCAGCTGGACAAGGAAATTCTGCTTTGAGGCTGGGGGAAGGAAAGAGT